>NC_134893.1:32544600-32562100 GCF_041734735.1 Babylonia areolata
GCACAACACTCCATCACCGCGGTTTTTTTTTTTTTGTATATAGATAACACGATCAACACGAATCCCATGAAAGGTGAGCCATGAAGGTTTTGCTTCTTTCCCCCCCTTGAATGGCATGATTCAGTACTTGAGGAAGACGTTATAACAGCTGCGGCAGTAACGCCTGCAGCACTGGGCGTCATTAATGGCAGTGGCACATGGTAGTAAAAAGCACAAGAAGTCTTATTAGAAAGGTTAGACTCTGGAATATCATTTTCCTTGTGGGTAACACCTCTCGACTTGCTTTCGCTTGTTTCTTTCTTTGGTTTTCTTTCATGTCTAGTTCCTTTTGAAATTTTCTCCCAATACTATTTTGTTTCGTTTCTTTCTTTCCAATACTATTTTGTTTCGTTTCTTTCTTTCCAATACTATTTTGTTTCGTTTCTTTCTTTCGATCATTTTTTTTTTCTCTATCGTTCTTTTTCTCTTCCTCTCTTTCCTTCTTTCTTTCTTTTCCCTCTTTCGCTTGTTTGGTCGTTTGTTTTTGCTTATTTGCTGATAGATATTTCACTGTTTTTCGTTTCCTCTGTTAAAAAAAAAAAAAAAAAAAAAAGGCGGCAATACAAGGGCATCCAGGAGTCATGACCTGGGTGCGGCCAGGCCCCCTTAGAGTGTAAGGAGTTTAGTGCCGAAAAACCTGACTGAGGGGAGGAGGGGGGAGGGGGGCTTCTTCTCTGAAGACCTTGTACTGTGCATCTCTCCATAGAGTTTCTTATCATTCGATTTCACTGTTGTTGTTTTTTATATTATTGTTGTTGTTGTTGTTTTTTCTCTGTATTTCCCAGTGGAAAAAAACAAAAACGTGTACGTGGTACGTTCCAGTTATGGCAAATGTGACGTCTAATTAGACTTCCACGCGACGTAACCAGTGCTAGTTCAATCACGCATGCAAAGTTCAACAGATTTATCTTCGTTCCCATTGTCTGTCCCAGCCTTTGTGTTAGAGTGTTGTGGGTCCAATCAAAGCTTTCAAGACAGACACTGATTAATCGATACTGTTCATGTTCTGTCGGATTTCTTTGCTTCAGTACAGTCTGTGTACTGTGCACGATAAGGATATGTATAGTGAAAGGTGCAAAACTCAGAAGTGTGTGTGTGTGTGTGTGTGTGTGTGTGTGTGTGTGTGTGTGTGTGTGTGTGTGTGTGTGTGTGTGTGCTGTGTTTATGTTTGTGTGTGTGTGTGTGTGTGTGTGTGTGTGTGTGTGTGTGTGTGCTGTGTCTGTGTCTTTGTCTGTGTTTCTGTGAATGTGTGTGTGTGTGTGTGTGTGTGTGTGTGTGTGCGTGCGTGCGTGCGCGTGCGCGCGCGCGCGTGCGGAGGGTTGGGGCGGGAACACTCACCGATACAACATTTACATTGTTATATCTGTTGATAATGGTCCATTACATTTTGCACATCCAGTAGCTTTAAAGATATTTTTTAAAATCAAACATGTGAGTTCTTGTAAGGAAGAAAGCAGTACAAAATCTGGAGCAGAAGTCAAAGAAAATATTGCTGGTGACTTGTTCGTTTTGATTTTGTTTTCTGAACACTGTCACAGCGAGAAGGATTGAGTCCAGTTAACTACATACGCAGTAATGGTACATTACTTAGTTATTTATGACTGTATTGTATTGACTTACTTTCTGTCACAACAGCTTCAACTGTGTGAAATTTGGGCCGGCTGCTTTTCCCAGGCAGAACCCGTCGCCGTAGTACAACGCCACCCAGATATAATATGATATAACATAATATAATATAACAATATAACATGTTATATGATAGGATAGGATAGAATAGAATAGGATATAATATAATATATGATATGATATGATATGATACGATTATATATATATATGTATGTATATATATGTATGTATATATATGTATGTATATATATATATATATATATATGTGTGTGTGTGTGTGTGTGTGTGTGTGTGTGTATGTGTGTGTGTGTGTGTGTGTGTGTGTGTGTGTGTGTGTGTGTGCACATAGAGAGAGATATATATTTGTGTGCAAGTAGATTTTACTACAAACGTTGGTCAGGGACAACCCTTTTGTTGCCACGGGTTCTTTTACAAGCGCTAAAAGCACGCAGCATAGGGGTACCTTGGTTTATTGTCTCACCAAGAGCACCACTCAAAGTCTAGTGGAAGGGGGAGGGACGTAGGAGAGGGAGGGGGGGGGGCGTGTTGAAAATCATGGTCCGAATATGGCCAGATTCGAACCCACAGACACTCACCGCCATCCAAATAGTGGACATTACCGCTAGGCCACCGCTGCACACAACGATGATACTGCCAGTATAGTGATGATGATCATTTATACACAGCGCTTGCCCCGCCAAAGGTGCTGGGGCTGAGGAGGGAAAAGAGCTTCTTCCAGGCGACTCTGGATGGAGCGAAACGGTCCCATTGACCACGACCTGATACTGTTCGTCTTGTGTCTGATTCCTGTGGAACTAGACTGTCTAGGCAGGACTGAACTGCCTGGCTGGTTCTCCTCTGAGAGAGAGAGAGAGAGAGAGAGAGAGAGAGAGAGAGAGAGAGAGAGAGAGGGGGGGTGGTAAGAGAGGGAGAGAGAGAGGGGGGTAAGAGAGAAAGTGAGAGGGAAAGAGAGAGAGGGGGATAAGAGAGAGAAAGAGAGAGGGGGAGAGAGAGGGGGTGAGTACGAGAGAGAGAAAGAGAGAAGGAGAGAGAGAGGGAGGTAAGAGAGAGAGAAAGAAAGAGAGGGAGAGGGGGTAAGAGAAAGAGAGAGGGAGAAAAAGAGAGAGGGGATAAGAGAGAGAGGGAGAGAGAGAGGTGGGGTAAGAAAGAGAAAAAAAGAGAGGGAGAGAGAGAGGGGGATAAAAGAGAGAAAAAGAGAGAGGGAGAAAGAGATGGGGGTAAGAGAGAGAAAAAAAGAGATGGAGAGAGAGAGGGGAGGGGGTAAGAGAAAGAGAGACAGGGAAAGAGAGAGAGAGAGAGGGGAGGGGTAAGAGAGAGGGAAAGAGAGAGAGGGGTAAGAGAAGGAGAGAGAGAGAGAGAGAGAGAGAGAGGCCGAGTGGGCGGAACGGGGACAAACAGTCAAGAAGCCATTGAGGGCGGCGGCACGATCAAAGGGTTAACAAAAGCAGAGGAACAGGCTAATCGGAACCTGCATCAGTGCGGCGGCCTGACAAGTCATAGTCATGGCGACGTTCTGCAAAATGCACACGTGAATGAACAGGAAAATAAAAGATAATTGGAAGGGGGGAAAAAAGCAAAACAAAAACAAAAAGAAAAAAAAAAGGAAGAAAAAAAAAAGAAAAGAAAAAAGCAGGACAATTCTAGTGCAGAATTTCCAGAAGGCACGATTGCTATTTTACCGTTGGCAGTTCTCCAGTCACCACCTTGCAGACCTCTGTTATAGTTATTGCCAGTGCCGTTGAAACGAACACATAATTATTAACACTTTTACCTGACCACTCGCCCAGACTGAATGGTCGTATTCTTTCTGACGCGAACAGCATGAATTGCGTCAGTGATGTAAAGTAGCACCCGTTTATACAGCATTTCCAAGCCCCACCCTGTCGTTTATACGGAAAATGTGTACTGTTGCTTCCATGACAAGCGCACAATTTTGTTTTATTTCAGTTTGGGTTCGGAGAATCTATTCCTTGCGACTCTCTTACTACAAACACAACACGTAGTTTTGTCGCTGTGCTTACTGCAGTCGCCGTAATACCTTAATTTTTTTTATTTTTTTTTTTATAAAGATTTCGCGAAAACAGACTGCTTATTTACAAACCTTTCAGTTCGTATGTATACTTAGAAAGGATACTTGAATAATTTATTTGTTTGTTTTCGTACTTTACTATGCATGGCCATGATGCATGGTCATTCGGATGAGACGATAAACCGAGGTATTGTGTGCAGTATGCACTTAGCGCACGTAAAAGAACCCACGGCAACAAAAGGGTTGTTCCTGGCAAAATTCTGTAGAAAAAAATCTACTTCGATAGGAGAAACAAATAACACTGCATGCAGGAAAAAATACAAAAAAATGGGTGGCGCTGTAGTGTTGCGACGCGCTAGCCCAAATTTCACACAGAGAAATCTGTTATGATAACAAGAAATACAAATACAAATTTGAACATCCCGTTTCGAAATTTTGTAAGTACCTCTATTTTCCCGAAAGCGTTAATTTGCTCCACGTCCACTGATATTTGATGGCTCCAATAATCCTCGTCCGGTGTCCGTATTTTCCTGACAGGAAAATTTTGTCCCTCTTGTACTCTGGAAGCGTTGGAAGAAGAACGACTTTTGCCCATGCTGTCATCTGTTCACCACAGTGTTCTGTGGGGCCAGACCCAGACATCCTTCCCCTTAGTGTTTCATAGCGTGGAAACTAGTGAATGACTGAGAAGAAGCCACGCCCTGTAAAGAGCAGGGGTATTAAAGTATGGTGCATTATCTGCATCATAAAATCTATTCTATAACTTAGATTTGAAACGAGTATTTTTCTTCTACGTTGAAAGTCTCGGTATCATCTTAACATTAATGAATAATTACGAAGAGTGCTATTGGAGAGAGGTTCCATACTTTGGATGGAGTCCGACAGGGCTGCCTTCTGTATCCCACGCTGTTCAGCATATTCATGGAAACGCATCATGACTGACGCGCTTGATGAACATGTCAACGCAGTCAGCATCGGAAGAATTAGCATCACTTATCGACGGCGTGGCATTTTGTGTGCAAGAACTCACCCAGCTGGTTAAAAACATGGATGAAACATCGACAATATATGGCTAGCCACACCACCACCACCACTGCTGATATAACTGTCCAGAAACGGAAACTAGGAACTGTTCAATAGTTCACATACTTGGGATCCATCATGAGCAATAAAGGGTCCAAACCGAAATTCCTCCCAAGGGTAGCAGATACAACATCAGCACTTGGAAGGATGGCAACATCTGTACAAAACACAAGATCAGACTGCTGCGTGCACTGGTATATTCTATCGTTTTGTATGCGTGTGAATGACTGGTGTGAAAGCGCTTAGATGTGTCTCTGCACAAGATTCAGCGCTATATAAATATTATTATTATTATTATTATTATTATTATTATTATTATTATTATTATGTGGGACATGGACCTTCACGGCGGGTCTGTAAAGAATTCAAGCCATGAAATTGAGGCGTTATCGCGGGATACTAAAATTACACTGATCAATCACCAACGAACAAGTGCGCCAAACGACCAAGCAGCACATTGGACCTTGTGAAGATTTGCTGACAAAACAAAAGAAAGCTACGCTGGTGTGGCCACCTAACAAGATCCAGCGGCCTTGTTTAACCCTTTCACCGCCAGTCAATTTAGAGTGCAAAATTCCCTTGTGTTGTTAACACAGAATTTATGGTGTCTAAGAATAGCTAGAGATGTGTAGAAAATGTGGCCTATCCTACCACCGAACACAGAGCAGTAGATTCATGGATAACAGACCAATGATCTGTTCACCCTTCAGTGACATGGGTCCTCTACACAGCTGCTGCATGATTAAGCAATCATCCAAGGAAGAATTGAAGGAGGCAGACGGAGGAGGAGACAGAAAAGACGATAGACTGACAATGTTGCGAAATGGACAGGATACGCATTTGCAGAGATCCAGGCTTTGACACACAAGCACCACACCTGGAGGAATCTACAATAGTTCTTCTTTGAGGCGTTCCAATGGCTCTTCACAGTGTTGAGGGAGAAGAAGATTCATGTACGAACGATATGTATTTTTCGAATGAAATTATCCGTTTTTGCTGGTTTTAATATAATGATGTTGTGTAATCGACACAGAAGACTATATATATATATATATATATATATATATATATATATATATATATATATATATATATGACTTGACTTACTTATTCCTCTTGATTCCGTGGGGAACATAGGGCCGCAACAACACTCCTCCAACGCACCCGGCTCTGGCTGGTCCTCTTCAGTTCGGCCCACGTCATTCCGGCCGCCCTTGTCTCTGCCTCAATGCTTCTCCGCCAGGTCTGCTTCGGACGGCCAACTTTCCTTTTCCCCTGTGGGTTCCAATCAAGAGCCTGTCTTGTGATGTTTGTTGCAGGCTTGCGTAGTGTATGGCCTATCCATCCCCATTTCCGTTTCTTGATTTCCGTCTCCAGTGGGGCCTGTTTTGTCATGTTCCAAAGTTCTTCATTGGAGACAACCTCTGGCCATCTGATGTTCAGGATGTTTCTTAGACATCTGTTGGTGAATGTCTGAAGCTTGTGGGTGCTGGTCTTTGTCACTCTCCACGTCTCTGAGCCATAGAGTAGAACCGACTTCACGTTGGTGTTAAAAATCCGGATCTTGTTGCGGATTGAGAGGGCTGTCGATCTCCAGATTGGTCGAAGGGTGTTGAAGGCGTGTCTTGCTTTGTTGATACGGCTCTTGATGTCTTCGTCCGTCCCCCCGTCTTTGCTGACAACACTGCCTAAGTAGACAAACTTGTCAACCTCCTTGATGTTCTCTTGGTGTAGTTGCACTGGATCTTGCTTCTTGTTGTTGACCCTCATGACCTCTGTTTTCCCAATGTTGATTTGGAGTCCAGTCTTCTCAGCTTCTTCTGCCACACGACATAGTTTCTCCTGCGCATCTATATATATATATATATATATATATATACAAAAACGAAAACACACGTACACACACAAAGCGAAACAAAGAAGCAAACAGTCAATCAAAACAACCCAACAACCAACCAACCAAACAACCAACCATACCACCAGTCTTTTAGGACGGTTCATGCGATCATCAGTCACAGGTTTCATTGCGGATAACCGACGGTTATCTGCTGCATGCCCGAGGCCAAAAGAATCGATGACCATCCATCCACAACCCTCACCCCCCCCACCCCCATCCTCGCCCCTCCCCCACCCCTCACCCCTTTGACGTCCTACACTCGTGTGTCACCGTGGGGTGGTTCGGAGGGGGGGGGGGATATGGGGGGAATGTCGTTAGTTCAAAGAAAGCAAAGGATTGCACCGGCCACGATTTACGGGTAGCCTGGGCTTTCAGTGAATCAGAGCCCTGTGATTAATGGAAGATCCGCGCCGCGCCGCCGTCCATGGCAGAAACGGTGATGAAAACGAATGGTGCCACCTTCACACAGTGGCTCTATAATAAGAGGCGGATACAGCGGTGTAATGCACTCGGTCCAACACACATTCACTCTTGTCTCTCGGCCTGACGGTTTGTGTCTCTATGTCTCTAACACACACACACACACACACACACACACACACACACACACGTGCACGCACGAACAGAAGCACGCGCACATAGCGATGAACGATGACACCAGACCTAAATCCATCGATGGACGGCCTCCAAGGGAAAAGCGGCGTCTTCAGGAAATGACGCTGTTAGAGGTGTTGTTCTGTCCGTTCACATTTCCTGTCCTTAGCCAACATCCTTTCACACACACACACACACACACACACACACACACACATACACCCACACACACACGCACACACACGAACACACACGAACACACACAAAGACACATACAATGGCAAACACGCACATACACACACGCGTACACACATAACTCACACAAACACATGCGCGGTGCTCACAATCACACACAAATTAACTCTCTCATCTCTGTCACACACACACACACACACACACACTCTCTCTCTCTCTCTCTCTCTCTCTCTCTCTCTCTCTCTCTCGCTGTTTCCTCCCTGCCTTCCTAATGGCCGTAGTGGTTTGTTTTTTTTTTTTTTTTTTTTTTTTGTCCTCCCCGCCAAACAAAACTTTTAATGCATTTTCGTTCAAATTGCTTTCAAAATTGTGAAACTAGCAACACTGAAGATATATATATATATATATATATATATATATATATATATATATATATATATATATATATAGTGTGTGTGTGTGTGTGTGTGTGTGTGTGTGTGTGTGTGTACCTGCACTCTTTTCCTTAGTCTCTGATTTTAAGACAGAGACAGCCAAAAGAGAGACTACGTCTTGGCAGGATGTATGAAAGAAGGGTCAACGGAGAAGAAAGTCACCTAAATCCAAGAAACGCTGAAAATATTATTCAGACATGTCCATGGGGCTGTGAGTCCGTTGTAACAGCCTCAAACTACCCCCCTCCTCTGGCTGGATGTACCCCGGAGTCAATCTCGTCTGGCTTCGAATGAACCACCGGGGCCATTAATTTTGTGGCTAGTCAAGATTGACACCCTCCCCCCCACCCCTCCAGTTGGAAATTATCCCCCCCCCTCCCCGTTATTCTTTTTCATCAAGCTGGTATGAGTCTTTCTTCTTTCTTCTTTCCGTTACACGACCAACATCGACTTGCCGATGATTCTGTCGTGGTTCATGCATGCTGGGTATCCATAACCCACCGAACGCTGACATGGGTTACAGGATCTTTAACGTACGTTTTTTGATCTTCTGCTTGCGTATACAGACAAAGGGGGTTCAGGCAGGTCTGCATATATGTTGACCTGGGGGATCCGGAAAATCTCCACCCTTTACCCACCAGGCGCCGTTACGGAGATTCGAACCCGGGACCCTCAGATTGAAAGTCCAACGCTTTAACCACTTGGCTATTGCGCCCGTGCTTCTGGGGTTAGCCCTAACTGAACCCCACCCTCTTCTCTGTTAGAACTTTACGACAGTAAACTTGGGGGAGTTCTACTCTGATAGATTGAACTGGGTTAATCTGGACTAGCCAGATTCGACCATCGGGGTATTAAAAAAAAAAAATTTTTTTTAGTTATCTCCGCTTCTTTTGCGTATCATTTGTCATCTGGGCAGTTTGATTTGCTGTGTAATTCTTTTAACCACTTGTTTTTGTATTTGTATTTGTATTTGTATTTCTTTTTATCACAACAGATTTCTCTGTTTGAAATTCGGGCTGCCCTACCCGGGGAGAGCGCGTCGCTACACTATAGCGCCACCCATTTTTTTCGTATTTTTTCCTGCGTGCAGTTACATTTGTTTTTTCCTATCGAAGTCGATTTTTCTACTGAATTTTGCCAGGAACAACCCTTTTGTTTCTTTTACGTGCGCTAAGTGCATGCTGCACTCGGGACCTCGGTTTATCGTCTCATCCGAACGACTAGCGTCCAGATCACCACTCAAGGTCTAGTGGAGGGGGAGAAAATATCGGCGGCTGAGCCGTGATTCGAACCAGCGCACTCAGATTCTCTCGCTATCTAAGCGGACGCGTTACCTCTAGGCCATCACTCCACTCACTTTGAGAGGACATATTAAATGATGCCGCGTCAGAGTAATCTTCTGGATTCGTTTACAAAGCCTAATATTCTTCATGTACCATTGTATGTGGAGCGAAATAACCCAGAGGTAGGTGTGTTTTTTAATCCAAACTTGTTTTATTCAGACAAAGGTTTACATATAAAGTATAATATTTTGTATTGGGAAGTTACAACAATATATTGCTCTAGATATCAGTCATTCCACATAGGAATCATAATGGTAAAAAAAAAAAAAAAAAAAAAAATCTTCATACATTGTTCTGTGCGATGCTATGACGCACAGTTTATAAATTAGATTGTATTAATGTCAGAATTTACGATATCCGTTCACACATCAGTTCTATTTACATCAAATCGATATAGGCAGATAAAAACAGATCAATGGACATTCATTCACATATTACGTGCAAAAACGGTCATGCACGTAAAAGCCCACTCGTGTACATGCGAGTGAACGTGGGAGTTGCAGCCCACGAACGCAGAAGAAGAAGAAGAAGAAGATATAGGCAGATAAAAACAGATCAATGGACATTCATTCACATATTAATTCCATGTGACATTGACAATGTTCGGCTCTCATCAAAACATAATCAGAACAACGGCATTCATTAATATAATAATACAATGATAATTCTAATACTGAGGTTACAGTAAAGGTTTTGTTTCTTCGTTTGTTTGCTTACATGCTTTAGTTTTGAAAGCACGTGGCACCCTGTGAGTAACTGAGCAATGGTCCTTTAGTTTTGAAAGCATGTGGCACCCTGTGAGTAACTGAGCAATGGTCCTTTAGTTTTGAAAGCATGTGGCACCCTGTGAGTAACTGAGCAATGGTCCTTTAGTTTTGAAAGCACGTGGCACCCTGTGAGTAACTGAGCAATGGTCCTTTAGTTTTGAAAGCATGTGGCACCCTGTGAGTAACTGAGCAATGGTCCTTTAGTTTTGAAAGCATGTGGCACCCTGTGAGTAACTGAGCAATGGTCCTTTAGTTTTGAAAGCATGTGGCACCCTGTGAGTAACTGAGCAATGGTCCTTTAGTTTTGAAAGCATGTGGCACCCTGTGAGTAACTGAGCAATGGTCCTTTAGTTTTGAAAGCATGTGGCACCCTGTGAGTAACTGAGCAATGGTCCTTTAGTTTTGAAAGCACGTGGCACCCTGTGAGTAACTGAGCAATGGTCCTTTAGTTTTGAAAGCACGTGGCACCCTGTGAGTAACTGAGCAATGGTCCTTTAGTTTTGAAAGCATGTGGCACCCTGTGAGTAACTGAGCAATGGTCCTTTAGTTTTGAAAGCACGTGGCACCCTGTGAGTAACTGAGCAATGGTCCTTTAGTTTTGAAAGCACGTGGCACCCTGTGAGTAACTGAGCAATGGTCCTTTAGTTTTGAAAGCATGTGGCACCCTGTGAGTAACTGAGCAATGGTCCTTTAGTTTTGAAAGCATGTGGCACCCTGTGAGTAACTGAGCAATGGTCCTTTAGTTTTGAAAGCATGTGGCACCCTGTGAGTAACTGAGCAATGGTCCTTTAGTTTTGAAAGCACGTGGCACCCTGTGAGTAACTGAGCAATGGTCCTTTAGTTTTGAAAGCATGTGGCACCCTGTGAGTAACTGAGCAATGGTCCTTTAGTTTTGAAAGCATGTGGCACCCTGTGAGTAACTGAGCAATGGTCCTTTAGTTTTGAAAGCATGTGGCACCCTGTGAGTAACTGAGCAATGGTCCTTTAGTTTTGAAAGCATGTGGCACCCTGTGAGTAACTGAGCAATGGTCCTTTAGTTTTGAAAGCATGTGGCACCCTGTGAGTAACTGAGCAATGGTCCTTTAGTTTTGAAAGCATGTGGCACCCTGTGAGTAACTGAGCAATGGTCCTTTAGTTTTGAAAGCACGTGGCACCCTGTGAGTAACTGAGCAATGGTCCTTTAGTTTTGAAAGCATGTGGCACCCTGTGAGTAACTGAGCAATGGTGCTTTAGTTTTGAAAGCATGTGGCACCCTGTGAGTAACTGAGCAATGGTCCTTTAGTTTTGAAAGCATGTGGCACCCTGTGAGTAACTGAGCAATGGTCCTTTAGTTTTGAAAGCATGTGGCACCCTGTGAGTAACTGAGCAATGGTCCTTTAGTTTTGAAAGCATGTGGCACCCTGTGAGTAACTGAGCAATGGTCCTTTAGTTTTGAAAGCATGTGGCACCCTGTGAGTAACTGAGCAATGGTGCTTTAGTTTTGAAAGCACGTGGCACCCTGTGAGTAACTGAGCAATGGTCCTTTAGTTTTGAAAGCACGTGGCACCCTGTGAGTAACTGAGCAATGGTCCTTTAGTTTTGAAAGCATGTGGCACCCTGTGAGTAACTGAGCAATGGTGCTTTAGTTTTGAAAGCACGTGGCACCCTGTGAGTAACTGAGCAATGGTCCTTTAGTTTTGAAAGCATGTGGCACCCTGTGAGTAACTGAGCAATGGTCCTTTAGGTTTGAAAGCACGTGGCACCCTGTGAGTAACTGAGCAATGGTCCTTTAGTTTTGAAAGCATGTGGCACCCTGTGAGTAACTGAGCAATGGTCCTTTAGTTTTGAAAGCATGTGGCACCCTGTGAGTAACTGAGCAATGGTCCTTTAGTTTTGAAAGCACGTGGCACCCTGTGAGTAACTGAGCAATGGTCCTTTAGTTTTGAAAGCATGTGGCACCCTGTGAGTAACTGAGCAATGGTCCTTTAGTTTTGAAAGCATGTGGCACCCTGTGAGTAACTGAGCAATGGTGCTTTAGTTTTGAAAGCATGTGGCACCCTGTGAGTAACTGAGCAATGGTCCTTTAGTTTTGAAAGCATGTGGCACCCTGTGAGTAACTGAGCAATGGTCCTTTAGTTTTGAAAGCATGTGGCACCCTGTGAGTAACTGAGCAATGGTCCTTTAGTTTTGAAAGCACGTGGCACCCTGTGAGTAACTGAGCAATGGTCCTTTAGTTTTGAAAGCACGTGGCACCCTGTGAGTAACTGAGCAATGGTCCTTTAGTTTTGAAAGCATGTGGCACCCTGTGAGTAACTGAGCAATGGTGCTTTAGTTTTGAAAGCACGTGGCACCCTGTGAGTAACTGAGCAATGGTCCTTTAGTTTTGAAAGCATGTGGCACCCTGTGAGTAACTGAGCAATGGTCCTTTAGTTTTGAAAGCACGTGGCACCCTGTGAGTAACTGAGCAATGGTCCTTTAGTTTTGAAAGCATGTGGCACCCTGTGAGTAACTGAGCAATGGTCCTTTAGTTTTGAAAGCATGTGGCACCCTGTGAGTAACTGAGCAATGGTCCTTTAGTTTTGAAAGCACGTGGCACCCTGTGAGTAACTGAGCAATGGTCCTTTAGTTTTGAAAGCACGTGGCACCCTGTGAGTAACTGAGCAATGGTCCTTTAGTTTTGAAAGCACGTGGCACCCTGTGAGTAACTGAGCAATGGTCCTTTAGTTTTGAAAGCACGTGGCACCCTGTGAGTAACTGAGCAATGGTCCTTTAGTTTTGAAAGCATGTGGCACCCTGTGAGTAACTGAGCAGTGGTCCTTTAGTTTTGAAAGCATGTGGCACCCTGTGAGTAACTGAGCAATGGTCCTTTAGTTTTGAAAGCACGTGGCACCCTGTGAGTAACTGAGCAATGGTCCTTTAGTTTTGAAAGCACGTGGCACCCTGTGAGTAACTGAGCAATGGTCCTTTAGTTTTGAAAGCACGTGGCACCCTGTGAGTAACTGAGCAATGGTCCTTTAGTTTTGAAAGCATGTGGCACCCTGTGAGTAACTGAGCAATGGTCCTTTAGTTTTGAAAGCACGTGGCACCCTGTGAGTAACTGAGCAATGGTCCTTTAGTTTTGAAAGCATGTGGCACCCTGTGAGTAACTGAGCAATGGTCCTCTGGAAAGAGACAGGAAAGCGAAAACAGAGTACATGACTAAATTTCTTTTCTTTTTTTTTTCTGGTGGTAATAAGTTAAGCGTTCATGCTTTATATTCTAATGGATGGCCGAAGTTGGGGATTTTTGAAATTTGACAGGGATGGAAACAGAGAATAGACAGAGGCAGAGATTAAGTTTGAAAGAGAAAAAAAAAAAATCAGTGGAAGAGGAGAAAACAAATCATGGAGAAAGATATAGTTGTGGATGACAAACAGATCTAAAGGAAAGACACACAGAGAGAGAGAGAAAATAGTAAAGGAAAATAATTATTAGAGAAAAAGAGTTAAAAAAAAAGAAGAAGAAAAAAGTGAAAACTATGGAAGAGAAATCTATTAAGTTAGAGAGAAGCAGGAATTTATGGAGGGGAGAAAAAAAAGCCCACTACAGAAGAAGAGTTATAAGGAGGAGAAAATTATGAAGGAATGAAAAAAAAAAACAAACAAAAAAACAAACAAAAACTAGTGAGGATAAAGTTATGTGGGAAGACAAATTTTAGAAGGAAAAGAAAAAAAATATACAGGCAGAGAAAAGCTATGGAGAGAGAGAGAGAGAGAGAGAGAGAGAGAGAGAGAGAGAGAGAGAGAGAGAGAGAGAGAGAGACAGAGACAGAGAGAACTGGAGAGAAAAAAAACCTGGGGAGGAAGATAAGTATGGAGGAAGAACAGATCTCCCACTGCACCTCTCATCACTGCAAACAGCCTCCTCCCTCTCACATCACACCACCTGTGTCTCTTTCAGTCACTGTCGCCTGGTAGACTGCACGCTTCATCATGACAAGCACTGAGAGAACAGAGGGCAGAAATTGTGCGCGAAACACGAACAGCAGTGCTACGATTGGGACCGTTGGTAGCATATGCAGAGTATGTGGTTTTATGGCCAGTTTATATATATATATATATATATATGTATATATATATATATATATATATATATATATATATATATATATATATATATATGTGTGTGTGTGTGTGTGTTTGTGTGTGTGTGTGTGTGTGTGTGTGTGTGTGTGTGTGTGTAGCTGTAGGGATATAAACTGGCATTTTTCTTGTTGCTCAACATCTTGGTTTGACTCTGCACAAGATTCAGCGCTACATAAATATCATTCTTCTTCTTATCTTCGTCGTCCCAATGGCATTACTGTCACGCCACTCCTGAACTACTAGCCCCCCCCACCTCACACGCACGCACGCACGCACACACACACACACACACACACACACACACACACACACACGCCTCTCCTGCGACGAACAAAGCTGTCAAAACGACGTCGAAAGGTGGAGGTGGAGGCTGGGGGTTAAACAAAACCAGAGAAACTGACATTGGAACATTTAGATAACAGACAAGTTGACGTGGACACGCTCTGTGAGATCTTGTGACCGATCCTCAAGATGGTGGAGATATCCAACACCTTCTGCCTCCTTGAAACCAAGAAAGAAGAAAAAGAGCAAGAATATGATGATAATTTCTGGTTCAGACGTTGCCTGTTCGCCTTCTCTGTCTCGATGTCTCTCCGTGTCTCTGTGTCTCTCTTGTCTTTATCAAAAGCTGAAAAATGGTTTTATAATGGTGAGGAAACTGAAATTGTAAACAGTTATAAATACTTAGGTTTCCGCTTGACTGCCAAACTATTTTTTGTTTCTGTGTTAGAAGAATATGTGGACAAAGCAAAAGGCAGGGTGGTCGAAACCAATGTGGAATCTTGGGAGCACGGATGGAATTGTGTTCTTTAAACTGTTTGATGCACAAGTGAACCTCGGTGTTGTCCTTGACAATACACTGTCCATGCAAAAATTTATCAGTCAGACGTGTCAGTCCTGCTACTGTCAACTGCGACGCATCAGTGCCATCCGGGAATATCTGTCCACTGACGCAACATCTAGACTTGTCGTTTCTCTCATTCTCTCTCGCCTTGACTACTGTAACTCTCTATTGTCTGGTATGCCTGCTTCATCTATTCAGTCCCTTCAGCGCATACAAAACTCTGCTGCCCGACTCGTCCTCAGAAAGAAAAGATCTGAGCACATCACTCCTCTTTTGCAACATCTCCACTGGCTCCCTGTCTCACACCGAATAAAGTACAAGATCAGCACTCTATGTTATAGATGCATTCACAAAACTGCCCCTTCCTATCTCTGCGGCTGCCTTCACCTCTACACTCCATCTCGCTCACTACGATCGGCCTCGGATCCACTCTGTTTACGCATACCCAGATTCAAACACTCGACTGTTGGCCGCCGTTCTTTCTCTGTTTCTGGACCTTGCGATTGGAATGAACTTCCTTTTTCGCTTCGTCAAGTCTCCACACTCAGCTCTTTCAAGTCTGGCCTTAAAACCCACCTGTTCCCAAAATAGCCTCCCTTGCCTGCCCTTCCTTGTCTTCAGTTTCTACAGTATCAGAGTTATGCATGCGTGTGAATGACTGGTGCGAAAGCGCTTTGATTTGTCTCTGCACAAGATCCAGCGCTATATAAATACCATTATTATTATTATTATTATTATTATTAAGTGAAACCCACACTGCTGTATGCATCATTCATTTATTTGCATGTAAACGATTTTTTAATGTAAGCCCCAAAACGCCGAACGCAATGGTATTCGGTGATACAGGTAGGTATCCTCTGTGCATCGGTAGCTGCATTAGCGCACTACGATACTGGTTTAAACTGCACCAGATGCCCATAGCGAGAATTCCAAAACAAGTGTATATTATAAGTGTGAATAAGATGACCAGCTGCCAAAAATGATTATTCAAGATATTGGACGTCTACAATAAAGCGCTGTTTAGATGTTTATGGATTTTCTGAAGTTTGGTTTAAGTTTGGTGAAGGAAACGAGAAAGCTTTCCTTTTAACATTTAAACAATGTATTGTGGACTGTTATAAACAAGACTGGTCAAGCAAACTATATAGTGGTAATCATTTTGAAACATTCCGTTCCTTTAAATCATTGTTGCAGCCAGAAAAATATTCATTTCATCTTACCATTTCCAAATTCAGATCGTCTTTCATTAAATTCAGATTTGAAGTAAACGAACTTAAAGTTAATGAGCGTTATAAGGATAGCCCGAAAAACTGTACCTTTTGTGGAGGGTACAGAGACGAAATTCATGTACTGGCAATTTGTCCACAATATGATATTATGAGAAAGAAATACTTATCCAAGCATATACAAAATTTAAGGATTCCCATATTACCCCACTTACATCAAGATGTCAACAGCATTGTGTCAAGAGATGTAGCAATGTTTATTTTTTATGCGTTAAAACAGAGAGTAGAAAGCGCTCAGTCTTAGATGAAAGACATGTTTCTAAATTACCCTTAGCTTTTTATTTAGTTTTGTTATATCATCAGTTTATTCTTTCTAACATTTTGTTGTTAATCCACCTCAGGGTTTGGTTTTCATGTGTGTGTGTGTGTGTGTGTGTGTGTGTGTGTGTGTGTGTGTGTGAGTGCGTGCGTGCGTGTGTGCGTGCGTGCGTGCGTGCGTGTGTGTGTGTGTGTGTGTGTGTGTGTGTGTGTGTGTGTGTGTGTACAACACGTGCATTCATATCTATACAGGTCGGTGGCCTTACATTAAAACAGTTCTGAGTTCTTGTCTCTCCCCGCCTCTGTCTGTCTGTCAGTCAGTCTGTCTGTCTCTCTTTCTCTGTGTGCGTGCGTGCATGCGTGTGTGCGTTCGTGTGTCTGTATGTGTGTATCCACTGCTGTTCTGATTGTCATTGTCAGACACGACTGAAAACACACACACACACACACACACACACACACACACACACACACACACACACACACACACACACACACACACACACACACACATGTAACCACTAAAATTCATTTTTGCCTCAGCCTCATTGAACCTACAGACAATCAACCAAACCAAAGAGTCAAAAGCTCCACGTGACAGCCAGCGAGACATGTAAAGCAAACATACAAAACAGTGTTGCACATCCAAACGACCCCATTTTCGCCTGCCAGCAGGTATATGTTGTGCAAAAGTTATTTCCCTCGCGCTTGTCTGAAAAGCGTCCACTCCAACAGGCGATTGTGACTGGACAGGACAGCCATGTGCTGAACCGAGATGATGGGAGAATAATAATAATAATAATAATAATATATAGCGCTGAATCTCGTGCAGAGACAAATCAAAGAGCTTTCACACCAGTCAGTTACACGCATGCATAACTCAAGACTGAAAAAGAAAAAAAAAAAGAAAAAAAAACCCTGAAAAACAACGAAAGGGCAGGGAAGTGAGGCTATCTTGGGAAGAGGTGTTTCTTTTAAGGC
>NC_134893.1:32567100-32572100 GCF_041734735.1 Babylonia areolata
TACACAATGTATGTCTTTGACTTACACCCCTACTTCTATATCGAAAGTGTTACAAAATGCCACTGTACTTTGTTTTATATACCGTTCTTCAATCAGAGGTACACTGCTTATTGTTTTGTCCGTTTTATTTCATTGTTTTCGTGTATTCATATTCTATTTCAACGTTCTCTTATTTTTCCCCACTAATCTTAATGTTTTTGTGTACATTATTTGTTCTATGCAATTGAAAAAAGGGAAAGGGTTAACTGTTATCGTTACAAGAAAGAACTGTGATAGTGGTGGAAGTGCTGAGGAATAAGTGGATGGAAGGATGTAACAGAGGGAGACATTTAGTAAGGGGCACGTTCGTCTGGTACGTGTATATGAAAAAAAAAAAAGCAAGATGCTGCTGCTGCTGCTGATGGTGGTGGTGGTAAGAACTGAAAATATTGTAAAATATTATAAAATATGTTGTAAACTATGCCGTTGTTGATAAAGCCAGATAAGAAACCGGTGTTAGGAACATCGTAGTATTACATCACTTATGTTTCAGTTTAATCAGTTGTTTTTTTTTAAAATATGATAACCAGGTCGATTGCACAGGTCACAGCAGTACAAGTGTATGTCACAAACAAAAAACAAAAAACATCAGTTGGTCTATAATGTATACATACATTATATATATATATATATATATATATATATATATATATATATATATACTGAGAGAGAGAGAGAGAGAGAGAGAGAGAGAGAGAGAGAGAGAGAGAGAGAGAGAGTAATGTAGCGGACATCAGTTTAATGACATTGAATCTCGATTTGGGCAAGGAGGCGTCAATTAAGCGAGAGAGAGAGAGAGAGAGAGAGAGGAGGGGGCAGCTGGGGGGGGGGAGACAGAGAGAGAGAGAGAGAGAGGTTGATGGGAGGGTAATGAGGGAGCGGGAGGTGGTACTTGTGAGATCAATACCCTTTGAATTGATTTCCCTCCCCTGTCTATCTCGTTTTGCCGTCTGGATTATGATGAAGTGGGAGGGACTAGTCAGTCAGCATGGCTACCAGCGTATCCGTTTGCCTCTGTATGGTCCTGTTTCCCCCAAGTCTTTCCCTTTCCCTTCTCTGAAGGTATTTTTGCTCTCTCTCTCTCTCTCTCTCTCTGTCTCCGTCTCTCTCTCTTATAAATATGATACTTATTATAATGTTGTTTCTTTTCTCGCTTTTCTATGAATTTGTTAACGTTTACTCATTTCTTGGGGTCTTCTTCATACCTTTTCTTTAGACATTTTTCCCTTTCGAGGGCTGGAGAAAGCAATTGTTTGCTTACTCTAATGCTATCGGAATTAAGATCCATTCATTCATTCATTCATTTATCATTCATTCATTCATTTATCTTTCATTTATTCCTTCCTTCCTTCCTTCATTCATTATTCCTCTCTCTCTCTCTCACTCACTCATCTATCTCTCTCATTACCATATTCATATACATTATTGTCATCAATGCAGGTATCATGATTATGTACTTGTAAATGCTACTGTGCAATTGAGTGTATTTGAATTTCATGTATGTTTTTCTATAACCTTTTGTTATCTTGTGAACATTTTGATTTCATTTCTTTTTGCCCTGAGGGCTGGATGTAAAAAAGCATATGCATGCTTATTCCACTTCCCTCATTAAAAAGATTCGTTCGTTCGTTCTCTCTCTCTCTCTCTGTCTCTGTCTGTCTGTCTGTCTGTCTGTCTGTCTGTCTGTCTGTCTCTCTCTCTCTCTCTCTCTCTCTCTCTCTCCTGTCCTGTCCTGTCCTGTCCTGTATCACTTAAGAGTACAGTACATACCATTGAAATGTTTTAAGTTCCCAAGTCATTTTAGATTGTCGTCACTTGTGGCATCAACGCATGAACAAACTATTAAAAACCTATCAATTTATCTGTATAAATCATTTAAGCTCCGATCTATTCTTATGTCTTAGTGTATCCAATAACGACTTACATACGGACAACGTGTATAACTTAACTGAGCGCTATTAACCAAGCATGAAGAATGTGTGTGTGTGTGTGTGTGTGTGTGTGTGTGTGTGTGTGTGTGTGCGCGTGCGTGTGTGTGCGTGTGTGTCTGTGTGTCTGTGCGTGTCTGTGTGTGTCTGTATGTGTGCGTGTGTGTGTGTGTGTGTGTGTGGGGGGGGGGGGGGGTGCGTGTCGCTGCCAGCTCTTTCATCGTGTCTGACAGTGCTGCCAGGTACACACACTCTTCATCTGTGGGAAAGTTTTCTCAGTTTACTTGGATTGGAGTGATGGCCTAGAGGTAACGCGACCGCCTAGGAAGCGAGAGAATCTGAGCGCGCTGGTTCGAATCACAGCTCAGCCGCCGATATATTTCAACCCCCTTCAGTAGACCTTGAGTGGTGGTCTGGACTCTAGTCATTCGGATGAGACGATAAACCGAGGTTCCGTGTGCAGCATGTTCTTAGCGCACGTAAAAGAACCCACGGCAACGAAAGGGTTGTTCTTGGCAAAATTCTGTAGAAAAATCCACTTCGATAGGAAAAACAAATAAAACTGCAAGCAGGAAATAGAAAAGGAAAAAAAGGGTGGCGCTGTAGTGTAGCAACGCGCTCTTCCTAGGGAGAGCAGCCCGAATTTCACACAAAGAAATCTGTTGTGACAAAAAGAGAAATACAATACTGTACAATACAATACGTTTTGAATGTTCAGTGTCATCAACTCCGATGTTCTCTTGTTGGTCTTCAGGCCAGTTCCTCTTCGCTGTGCAAAGATTCTGGGATGGGTAGTCTTCTCTCTCTCTCTGGTGTGTGATGTCGATGACCAGTGCCAGGTCATTTGCAAAGTCCAGATCTTTCAGCGTCCAACATTAACTCACTCAGTATGGCCAGTCCTCTCTTCTCCTCTACACAGACCCCTCGGATGTCCAGTGGGTGTCTCAATGACCCAACCTTTAGCTTCCGTCGTCAGAATTGTAGTATTCTTTGTCAACATTCACCTCTTCAGTATGAGAGCCTTCCACTTGCAATATTTTGATGGTGGTAATTGGGGTGAAACGCTGTTAACGTCTTTTCTTTCGCCGTTCGTATGGAGAGAGTTAAAAAAAAAAAAAAGAAGGACCCCCCCCCCCCGCCCCCCCCCCCCCCCCCCCCCCCCCCTCAAACAGACAGCGTTGAAAGGAACTTGTCTGTATGATGTATTCCAGATCTGGTCTGTTTCAATTCCATAATTCTAATCAGACATCGTGCTTTTTTTGTGTGCTTTGTACACCTCCACAACTTCGTGAAGGGCAATGGCCTTTATAATCCATCTGTGTCCTTATCTGCCAACCCCTCTCTCTTCTCTCTCTCTCTCTCTCTCTCTTGCCCTCTCTCCCCACCCCTCTCTCTGTCACCCTCACTCCTTCTGTTTCTTTAACTTTCTGTCTCCCCCCCCTCTCTCCCTCTCTCTCTCTCTCTCATTGTGCTTGGAGACGAACGACTGGGAAAAAAGGCATAGTATCCCCTTGCCACATGGACTACTTTAGCTAATGACAAAATACCAAAGTGTCGTTTATCCCTTAGCAGTTTATTTTCCTTCAGTTCTGTTTTCCTTTTCTGTTCCATTTTTTTTCTGTTTTGCACCATTTTTGTTCTAATTTGTACCTGCTATGTCACTATGTCACCTTCACAGCTAATGACATTAAACATTTCTCTCTCTGTCTCTCTCTGTGTGTCTTACTCTCTCTTTCTGTATGTCTCTCTGTCCGTCTGTTTGTCTCTCTTCCACCCTCCATCCCCATCCACCATCACTGTCCACCAGTGCACACAATAACGTAGCTTTTCTGTTGTTTATTCAGAAAACTGAATGGCGTTTCCTCTTCCATCTGTTTTGTTGTGTGTGTGTGTGTGTGTCTCTCTCCCTCCCTCTCTCTCTGTCTCTGTATGTGTGTGTGTGTGTGTGTGTGTGTGTGTGTGTGTGTGTGTGTGTGTGTGTGTGTGTGTGTGTGTGTGTGTGTGTGTGTGTGTGTCTCTCCCTCTCTCTCTCTCTCTCTGTGTGTGTGTGTGTGTGTGTGTGTGTGTGTGTGTGTGTGTGTGTGTGTGTGTGTGTGTGTGTGTGTGTGTGTGTGTGCGTGTGCGAGTGTGCGTGCATGAGTTCGTTCGTGTTTTTGTATGTGCGTGTGATTGTGCGTGTGTGTGCTGGTGTGCGTGTGTGTGCTGGTGTGCGTGTGTGTATGTATGTGACACAGAGAGACACACACAGAAACAGAGATACAGACAGACAGACAGAGAGAGAGAGAGAGAGAGAGAGAGTGTGTGTGTGTGTGTGTGTGTGTGTGTGTGTGTGTGCATGCGTGTCCGTGCGTGCGTGTGAAAGGACGGCTAGTGTGTCTGACACCGGCTGAAGGGGGATCTTTGTCACGCTGTCAGTGCTCGTGTGGTCTCTGGGGGGAAGGGATTAGAAGGATTACGGTAACGGTGAGCAGAGGCCAGATCTTCTTGTCTGCCTTCTTCAGCCAGTTAGTCAGAATCGATGTTCACCTTTTGAACATTCTGGAAGAGGTGTCAAGACGTAGGTGACTTTTGGGGTATCTTTTTGTTGGTGTTGTTGTTGTTGTTGTTGTTGTACATCCAGTGAAAGAAAATAATAAATGATGATAATAATGATAGTATTTATATAGCGCTGAATCTTGTGCACAGACAAATCTAAAAAAACAACACGACACCTTTTTTTTTCTTTTTCTTTTTTTAAGATCGGTATTGTCTTTGGTAAATTTCTTGCTTCTGAGTAGAAGAAGAACCTATCGACTTTGCTGTTTGTTAATTGAATATTACTTGAAATATTTTCATTTCATGACACAAACGGATATAGTGCGCATCCCTAATACCCATCATAAGGAAAAAGTGGAGTTTTATGAATTCACACATTAGTGTTAACTGATGATCAGCGAGTTCACTAATCTACATCTCAAATGGAACACTTAATCAATATGTAAAAAGTACTGATTGTGTTTTTTTATGTTAAGTGTCTGTTTCTGAATGTCATTT
>NC_134893.1:32577100-32579600 GCF_041734735.1 Babylonia areolata
GCTATTGCTATTGTTACTGCTGCTGCTGCTGCTGCTGCTGTTGCTACTGCCACTGCTGCTGTTACTGTTATTGATACTGTTGTTACTGCTGCTGCTGCTGCTGCTACTGCTACTGCTGTGGTTCCTGCTGTCACTGTTGTTGATGCTGCTGTTGCTGTTGGTGATGCTGCTATTGCTGTTGTTGACGTTGCTACTGCTAATGCTGTTGGTGTTGCTATTGCTATTGTTGCTGCTGCTGCTGTTGCTAATACTACTGCTGCTGTTCCTGCTGTTACTGTTGTTGATGTTGCTATTGCTGTTGTTGTTGCTGCTATTGATATTGTTGTTGTTATTGCTATTGTTGTTGCTGCTGCTGTTGCTACTACTATTGCTGTTGTTGCTGCTGCTGCTGCTGTTGTTGCTGCTATCGCTGTTGTTGCTGCTGCTGTTGCTACTACTATTGCTGTTGTTTCTGCTGTTCTGTTGTTGTTATTGCTATTGTTGTCGTTGCTGCTGCTGTTGCTGTTGTTGCTATTGCTATTGTTGCTGCTGCTGCTGTTGCTGTTGCTATTGCTGTTGTTTATGCTATTGCTGTTGTTGATGTTGATACTGCTATTGTTGTTGCTACTGCTACTGCTGTTGTTGCTGCCATTGCTGTTGTTGTTGCTGCTGCTACTACTGCCGCTGCTATTGCTGTTGTTGTTGTTGCTGCTGCTGCTGCTGCTACTGTTGCTACTACTGTTGCTGTTGTTTCTGCTATTGCTGTTGTTGATGTTGTTACTGCTATTGCTATTGCTGCTGCTATTGCTATTGTTGCTGCCATTGCTGTTGTTGTTGCTGCTGCTACTACTGCCGCTGCTATTGCTGTTGTTGTTGCTGCTGCTGCTGCTACTGTTGTTACTGCTATTGCTGCTGCTATTGCTATTGTTGTTACTGTTATTGCTGTTGCTGCCGATGTTTTTGTTGCTGCTACTGCTGCTGCTGTTGCTACTGCTATTTCTGTTGTTTCTGCTGTTGCTGCCGTTAATGCTGCCATTGCTGTTGTTGCCGCCGTTGCTGTTGTTTTTGCTGCTGCTGCTGCTGCTGCTGCAGTAGGCTTGCATGCTCTCACTGGCCGCAGCGCCATTGGTTACCTCGCAACCCCTGATTTGTTATCCCGGGGACAGTTGCCATGGGCAACCCGCAGTTAATCACCGTCATTACCTGCACGGAACCTGTAGTTTCAAGTCGTGAGGAACGGGACTCTGTGTGTGTGTGTGTGTGTGTGTGTGTGTGTGTGTGTGTGTGTGTGTGTGGAGGGGGGGGGGGGGTTCTAGTCGGTCTGTGGATTTTGTTCTTTCTCTTTTGGAAAAAAAAGAAAAGAAAAGAAAAGGAAACGGTCTGTGGCGGTCTCTCTGTACTCTGTCTCTCTTTCTCAATGTCTGTCTCTGTCTGTGTCTCTCTCTGTATCTCTCTGTCTCTCTGTCTCTATCTCTTTCTCTCGCTCTCTCTTTCTGTGTTCCCCTCTGTCTGCCTTTGTCTCTATCTTTTTTTTCTGTGTCTCTGTATTTGTCTTAATTAACTATCTCTCTGGAAAACAACAACAACAACAACAAAAAACATCACCAACTATGCAGATGTGTCTGTCACGATTTTCCAGACCAGTAAAGGCTATTTATGTCAGTGGTAACATTCGTTTATGTATATACATAAACTTACGTTTTGAAACGAAAATGTGTATGTATGTATGTATGTATGTATGTATGTATGTATGTATGTATGTATAAATAAACACACACAGAGACACACACAGACGCACACAGACACACAGACACACAGACAGACACACGCACACACACACACACACACACACACACACACACACACACACACACACAGAGTCCATAACTATGTCTTATGGAATATCCTGCATGTGCTCACAACTTATTGCTTTTACTTTTTGTTTGCTTGTTGTGTTTAGTTTATAGTGTCCATAATTCCTATGATGGTTTTACGACAATTAAATGAGTTCTGAGTTCTGAGTTCTGAGTTCACACACACACACACACACACACACACACACACACACACACACACACACACACACACACACACACACACACACATATCTATATATATATATATATATATATATATATATATATATATATATATATATATATACTGCTCAATACTGAATAAAAATGTTACACCCCCTACCCACTTTTCTCTCATCTCTCTGCTTGTCTATCTTGTTTACGATGAGCAAAGCATGTTCTCTTCATAGTTTGGGTTGGGGTTTTTTTTCATATTAAAAAACTTCTTTCATTAGCGTGGCACTGATTCTTTTTTTTTGTCAAAGGAAGATCATGACAAGTAGTATTCTTCCACTGAAAAATTCCAACGAAGTGTTCCAGAAGATTTAGGTCTTTTATTACTGTGTCTGTCGCTCTCAAGTCCACACGTTATGTATGAATTATCCTACATGCTAATTTTTTCCTTTCTTTTTTTCTTTTCTTTTCTTTTTAAGTTGTGTGTGTGT
>NC_134893.1:32587100-32617100 GCF_041734735.1 Babylonia areolata
AGTGCAGTCAGCCAGATGTCATGACGTGACCTATATCCTTCAACTGTCAGTTCATGCCTTCTAGGAGGGAGGGAGGGAGAAAGAGAGAGAGAGGGGGGTGGGGGAGGGGGCGGTGGGGTGGGTGTGTGTGGAGGGAGAGAGACAGACACAGAGACGGAGAGATAGAGAAAGACAGACAGAGAGAGAGAGAGAGGGGTGGGGGGAGGGGGCGGTGGGTGTATGTGGAGGGAGAGAGACAGACACAGAGACGGAGAGATAGAGAAAGACAGACAGAGAGAGAGAGAGAGAGGTGTGGGGAGGGGGCGGTGGGGTGGGTGTGTGTGGAGGGAGAGAGACAGACAAAGAGACGGAGAGACAGAGAAAGACAGAGACAGAGAGAAAGGGGTGGGGGGAGGGGGCGGTGGGGTGGGTGTGTGTGGAGGGAGAGAGACAGACAAAGAGACAGAGAGATAGAGAAAGACAGACAGACAGAGACAGAGAGAGGGGTTG
The DNA here is from genome assembly GCF_041734735.1 of Babylonia areolata. NCBI lineage: Eukaryota > Metazoa > Mollusca > Gastropoda > Neogastropoda > Buccinidae > Babylonia > Babylonia areolata. The sequence goes on from NC_134893.1 coordinate 32,587,590, forward strand.
TGGGGGGGGTGTGAAGGGAGAGAGACAGACAAAGAGACGGAGAGATAGAGAAAGACAGACAGAGAGAGGGGTGGGTGTGTGAAGGGAGAGAGACAGACAAAGAGATGGAGAGATAGAGAAACACAGACAGAGACAGAGAGAGAGGGGTGGGGGGAGCATGTCGGAAGCAGAGGAAATTAAGATGTGTTGTGCTTTGTTTCTTTGTTGTTCTTGCTTTGTTTTGTTCCGCCTGCTTGTTTGATTGTTTCGTTTTCGTTTTTTAGTGTGTGTGTGTGTGTGTGTGTGTGTGTGTGTGTGTGTGTGTGTGTTTGTCGTTTTTTGTTGTTGTTTTTGTTTTGTTTGTTTGTTTGTTTTTGTTGTTGTTGTTGTTGTTTTTTATGTGTTTTTTTTATTGGGGGGGAAGGGGGGGGGCACCTTCAAGAAGATTAAACCAGTATTCTGTTTACACAAAAACGACGTTCTCCATTCACTGTCATTTTCTATATAAAAATAAAAGATTAAAAAAGGGGGGGATTGGGGTTTCTTTTGGAAATCCTTTCATCGGATTCAAAATGTTAAAAGAAACATATCCAACAGGTCGAGCCTAGCAGGCTTTCTAGAGGGGAACGAGGGGCTGGATGGGAATGGAGGTGGTGGGGTGGGGGTGGGGGTCCATACGAGCGGCATAGGAGTAATGTCATTGAAACGTCCATCCGAATTAATTCCTGATGTTAACAGTCCAGCCAAACTAGGAAAGGAGCTAGTCAAAGAATTAACACATAATGTTAAAAGGTGAATTAAAAAGATCTCGTTCACTTCACGTAAAAAGTGAAATCAACAACAACAAAAAACAAAAAAGAAAAAAAAAAGCTGTTGTTTTTATTTCCTTCAGGAACTGAAAGAAAAAAAATGTTTCCAGAGGTACATATCGGAACATGGTACTTCACTTCATGGAGTTAGCTGTGAAATAATCGTGGCCGATATCCTGCAGATCCCAACAGTCGATCTGCTGGCAGATGTCCACGCTGCCAGGCAAGTTGCACGGCACACACCAAAGACCTTCATCACCTTGGCGGAAGATGCATGTAAAAAGCTGTGTCAGATGAGAACGACCTGCATCAGCCTTTAGAGAACGATCTCTTCTTCCCTGTTTCCCAGCACAGAGGGAAGGAAGGAAGGAAGGAAATGACATTGATGACGGAAGAAGAAACAAACAAACAAACAAAAAAACCCAAAAAAAACCAGCAGTTCGCTGTAATATTTTGACTCAGAGGGGCGACACCAGCTTCCGTTCAACATTAAGTTTTGATAGTGGGACAGCTTTTTGTTTTCATTGATGATGAAGGAGGAGGATGACGATGATGGTGAAGCTGTCTATGGAGATCCGTTTGGGTTTGGGACTACGTGACAAGGCTGTACTCTACGCTTCCTGTAATGGAATGTGAACGATAGGTCATAATTCCAGCAACTACACTATGAAGACTCTATCTGTCGACAGTCACATTATGTGAAAAGACTTTACAAAAAGCGCTGCTGTTGTTCTGGGACTTGTGATTTAACAAGGACTCGAAAAACTAAGACACAAAATCACTGAAATATTCATTTCTCATTGAGCAAGCCAGCGAGCGAGCGAGCGAGAGAGAGAGAGTGTCAGAGACAGGGACAGAGAGAGAAGGGGGAGAGGTGGAGAGAGTTGGGGGGGGGGGGGGGGGGCAGAGACGGTGGTAGTGGGCAGCCAAATGTGCCACAAAATATTATCATAAATTCATTCCTTGAGCAGCCAACCGAGAAATGAAATATTATTTTAGATTTTGTGTAGCTACAGATTTGCCGATGAGAACAGTCAGAAAGACGTGTATCTCCCTACGGACCTAATAGGGGTCACGGCTTATGCTGCAGAGATGTGACAAAGTAGAACAAAGCGATCAGCTGGTCTACAAGGCATTCACAGGCACATTGTGATTCCCATTAAAGTTCCCTGATAGTAACGTGGAGAAAATAAAAGTGTTCGTTTCCTTGCACAACATACCTTTTGACACTAAATAAAACGAGATACATGTATATTTTTTTTAATTTCTATTTCTTTTATCGTGACTTATTTCATTACAGGAAACATAATACCTCATAATACCTATAACACCCTAAACGTCACAAAGTCAGCCACGAGATATTGGAACCTGAGTGACGGTACAAATTGGTGGCAAGGATGTTGGTGGTCAAGTAATGGTTTGCAATGGGATAGTTTAAAAGGAATTGGTTCTCCGAGACTGAATAACAGCGACACGCGCTTTCCCTGAATGGCACAAACTCACTGATTAGAAATCAAGCAGGTGTCATTTATCGCTAAGAATGGAAAACGAATCACATAAGACAGACAGACAGAGAGAGAGAGAGAGAGAGGAGGGGTTGGGAGAGAGACAGACAGACAGATTCAGTTTTAGTTTCTCAAGGAGGTGTCACTGCGTTCAGATAAATCCATTTCTAATACACCACATTACTAGGCAGATGCCTGAATGGCAGCATAGCCCAATGTGCTACTCAGGCCTAGAATGAATACAAAAATATTTGTTTACCCATCAGAGTGGATTTCTTCTACATGATTTTGCCAGAGGACAACACTCGTATTGCCATGTGTTTGTTTTTTCAGTACGCCAAGTGCATGCTGCAAGCAGGACTTCAGTTTATCACCTCATCAGAATGACTAAATGCCCGGTTTGATTTTCCCATCAGAAATGTGGGAGAAAGGGTGAGACCGGGATTCGAACCATGACCCTCATGGACAGCGTGTTGGCAGATAAGCATCTTAGCCATTCTGCCACCTTTCTCAGACACAGAGAGTGAGAGGGAGAGAGAGGCAGCCTGACTTCCCTGGCTCCACAAAACGCTGATAGCCATCAGGCACATCCCTCCAGGCAGTTCTGTCATACAAGGTGACCAGTTCATGCTTCAAAGACGTAACCCACAGTGCCACAAAAGCGACCAAATCGACCGACGAGGCGTGCACGTGCATAGCGGGTTCCGCATTACTCTCCCTCGACAGGCTCCAGTCGCCAGGAACCAATTAATTCCGCGCGTCCATGTTGAACACGTCCTCCCAGGATTGTCTGGAAACTTAACATGTGGAAAATACCTCTGTGTATTGCAAGCTGTGATGCTGAGACTGGAAAGGAGTCAGAGGAGGTTGTTGTGTCAGAGGTAGACATGCAGAGGGATAATTGTCCACTTGTTGATGCGAGTGAATGCAGGTGTTGTAGCACATCAATGCAGAAGAACAAGGGATTGACAAAGTAAAAATAATTACTTAGATAGCATCTCATAGATAGATAGATAGATTGATTGATAGATAGATTGATAGAGAAAGAGAAAGACACACATAGATAGAAAGAAAGACAGAAAGACAGACAGACATGCAGACAGACAGACTGACAGACAAAGGAGTGGGGCAGCACAACATATGATTTTAGATTAAATCATCAAGCAACCAATTGAGGAACAGATATGCCAATTAGAAATACAGTCAGTACCAGTTCTTTCCCATGCTCATTTGATCTGAGAGCAATTGGCGACACACACACACACACACACACACACACACACACACACACACACACACACACACCCTGCCACTTCACATCTTTACATATTGCTGATTGATGTTTGGCATATCTCTCCCAGCAAGCCTAATACAGGCTACAGTTCAAGCCCCAAAGATCTACAAAGCAGGACAAAAAGAAATATATCGTCAAAGCGTGCATCTTCATACCTTGGTCCACATTATGATTCCCTGGCACGAATCTGGAGAAGATAGTGTTGAGAGGAAGAGAGAGATGGGGGGAAGGGGGTGGGAGGGGGGCAGAATCAACAATCTTTAGCTCAGAAAAATGCTGATATCCATCAGACACATCCATGCAGGCAGACCTATCATACAAGGTAACCGGTTCATGCTTCAAAGACGTAACCCACAATGCCACAAAAGCGACCAAATTGACCGACGAGGCGTGCACGTGCATAGCGGGTTCCGCATTACTCTCCCTCGACAGGCTCCAGTCGCCAGGAATCAATTAATTCCGCGCGTCCATGTTGAACACGTCCTCCCAGGATTGTCTGGAAACTTAACACGTGGAAAATACCTCTGTGTATTGCAAGCTGTGATGCTGAGACTGGAAAGGAGACAGAGGAGGTTCTTGTGTCAGAGGTAGACATGCAGAGGGATAATTGTTGATGCGAGTGAACGCAGGTGTTGTAGTACATCAACGCAGAAGAACAAGGGATTAACAAAGTAAGAATTACTTAGAAAGCATCTCATAGATAGATAGATAGATTGATTGATTGATAGATAGATTGATAGAGAGAGAGAGAAAGACACACACAGATAGAAAGAAAGACAGAAAGACTGACAGACATGCAGACAGACAGACTGACAGACAAAGGAGTGGGGCAGCACAACATATGATTTTAGATTAAATCATCAAGCAACCAATTGAGGAACAGATATGCCAATTAGAAATACAGTCAGTACCAGTTCTTTCCCATGCTCATTTGATCTGAGAGCAATTGGCCACACACACACACACACACACACACACACACACACACACACACACACACACACACACACACACACACACTTACACACACACACACAAACACACACACACCCTGCCACTTCACATCTTTACATATTGCTGATTGATGTTTGGCATATCTCTCCCAGCAAGCCTAATACAGGCTACAGTTCAAACCCCAAAGATCTACAAAGCAGGACAAAAAGAGAAAGAAATATATCGTCAAAGCATGCATGTTCATACCTTGGTCCACATTATGATTCCCTGGCACGAATCTGGAGAAGATAGTGGTGAGAGGAAGAGAGAGATGGGGGGAAGGGGGTGGGAGGGGGGCAGAATCAACAATCTTTGGCTCAGCAAAATGCTGATATCCATCAGACACATCCCTCCAGGCAGTTCTATCATACAAGGTGACTGGTTCATGCTTCAAAGACATAACCCACAATGCCACAAAAGCGACCAAATCGACCGACGAGGCGTGCACGTGCATAGCGGGTTCCGCATTACTCTCCCTCGACAGGCTCCAGTCGCCAGGAAAACAATAAATTCCGTGCGTCCATGTTGAACACGTTCTCTCAGGATTGTCTGGAAACTCAACCCCAGGGAAATATCTCTGTGTATTGCAAGCTGTGATGCTGAGATTGGAAAGGAGTCAGAATAAATCGTGGAGATTGAGAGCTAAATAGATAAACTGATTGGCTGAGAAGCATGCTGACAAATAGGTAACAATTAATTGTGTAGGTTAGCAGATGTACTGACAGAGAGATAGTGACTCAGCTAGTGATCCACACAGATTGACAGGCAGCCCAATGGACATAGACAGGTGGATAAATTAATGGGCAGATAGACAGACACACACATATTCAATAAACACAATTATGGAGGGACAATTGGATACACTACACACATAGCAGTAGACACAGAATATACAGAAATGTACACAGAAAATAAATGAAAAGCATGACCTATATGGAAAGACAGATTGACGAAACACGCTGGAATGTGGATGAGTGAAAAAAATGGACACAGGCAGACAGTGACTCTGTGACAGATGTTGATTCAGATATAGGATGGTGGAATCACTCTGTCACTCGGTCACCAGTAACTGCTGTCATAGAGCACAGTAGCTCACGCAATTGAATAGTTTATAATCATTGCACCACGGTTTAGATCTCAGAATGAACGTGCCTTTCTTACATTCACGTGACCTCTTACCCCAGTTTGTCTCTTTGTCAATCTTTAATTCTCTTTCCATCGACCTCTCTGCCTGTCTTTACGTCACTCCCTCCCTCTATCTCTTTATCACTCTTTTTTTCAGTCAAGTTATGTATATGTAGGGTATAGAGTATATATATATATATATATATATGTGTGTGTGTGTGTGTGTGTGTGTGTGTGTGTGTGTGTGTGTGTGTGTGTGAGAGAGAGAGAGAGAGAAAGAGAGAGAGAAAAAATTACCCGAAGCACACAGCAAGCAACCTTTGACATTGAATTTCTCTAACCAACAAATGATAGACTGCCCATATCGTCCCCCAGTTAGGACGATACATTAAACAAAAACAAATAATCTACACCTCTTTCGTTTTTCATCATCACCAGAGCAACAAAAGCCATTAAATCGAACATTTTTCATTTCCAGCTCAGTTGTTTGGAATCCATTCCATCTCCCTCGCTCAGTTGACCTTGTTAAAAAAAAAAAGGGGGGCGAGCACCACGAGCAAGCACCTCGATGTTCCTGGCCCAGCACAGCGTTCCTGATCCATTGCAACGTTCCCACAAGATCCATCACATCGGGTGCCTGCTCCAGTGACGTCCAGGTTCTACACAGAGCGACAAACAGCGAGTCAAATCAACCAGCAAGATGTGCACGTGCACACCGTGATTTGTTTCACTGTCATGTCCCTGCTGGGTGCTTCAAGTGGTTCAGAAAAAAAAAGGGGGGAAAGAAAAACGTTCGATTTGTATGTCCTTATTTAGCGTGCTTTAAAGAAAATGCATGGAAACTTAATGCAGATGCGAAAAGAAATGAAAGAATAAACGAATGAATGAATGAATGTTGAAATATTTTCATTGCTTTTCTAGACTTATTTTTCAGAATATCTATCAATGCATATTAATACGAAATATAATTCTTTCGCGCGAAAAAAAAACCGATTAAGAAAGAAAACAAAAGATGTTGACATCGGTGACAGTTGAAAAGCATCAGACTGTTTTTGCATCCACAAAGTCTGTGAAGGAAATGGCTTCGCAGTTGACGCTTTGTGATCAAAATCTTTGACGGTGATTGTTCTTTCCAAATGTTCAGTTTTGAATAAAATCTGAATCAAAGTAGTTTGAAGTTACAAAAATAGCAAGCGAACCAAATAAGAAATCGACCAAATAAGAGCATTACACAAACAGTATAAAAACTTTCGTGCACGATTGGAGAGAGCACACCAAAACGGATGCTTAGAATATCATAAAGTTTGAGGTCTATCATCATCATAAGGGCTCAGGGAGAGAGGGGGTGGAAGAACGAGAAGGGAGGGAGGAGAGATAGAGAGACAGAGAGAAAAAAAAATTTCCTTGTTTTTACTGTTTGCCTTGACATGCGTACTGTAGAACTTTGTGCATGCTGCAAAAACTCGGTCTGTCTGTCTGTATCTTAAAGTTGTATATTTTTCTTCTTTTTTTTCTTTTTCTATAGTTTACATTATGTTTATCATTCACCTATGGTGGATTCATAGCAACAAACGAACCCCTCTGTTTTTTTTGTTTGTTTTTTTTTTTTTTTTTTTTTGCATGGGTTTATGCAAAACGTTTCAAATCGTCAACACACACGAGCAGTCTACAAACACAACAACTTGACCGAACTTTTCAGGACACGCTGTCTTAACCTCTTGTGTGCCACGGCACGTATCACATAATATGTGCAGTGACGTCACTGATGACGTCATCAGAAGAAGAGAAAAAGCTCTGGAAGGCTGAAAACTCGCACAGTTTATCTAGAGTGGTATATATCTGATTGTTTTGTATACTGTTTTATGTCTTGAAACACCACTTTCTACTAATTTTGCCCCGGCGCTGAAGGAGTTTCAATTTACTAAGACTAAGGGAACTGAGAGCACGCATCTGTTAGTTCTTTCAGTAATGACGTCCTGTCCATTTCGTGCGCTACCATATGTGTCCCAGATGACTGGTTTTCTGGTGGATGACCTCGTTTCTGAGGCCATACAATCAGCCTCCTTGGGAAGGAGAAGGGATGGGGGGGGGGGGAGGGGGAGGGGGGTGCTGGGTTAGGGAAGAAAGGAAGGCGTTTTCTGTTTCCCCAACATTCAGCTGTGACCCTTGGCTGAGTAGATGTGTTGGGAGTCATCTTTTTCTTCTTTTTTTCTTTCGTTTTTTTTTCACACTTCTTCTTTGCACACAAGCATACGCCCTGAGTGTATTAAGGGAGGTATAAACACACACACACACACACACACACACACACACAACACACACACACACACACAACACACACACACACACAACACACACACACACACACACACACACACACACCATGTATATTATGCTTAGGGAGAGAGGGATGTGTGTATATATGTGTGTGTGTATGTGTGTGTGTGCTTGTGTGTGTGTGTTTGTGTGTGTGTGTGCGCGCGCGCGCGCGTGTGTGTGTGTGTGTGTGTGTGTGTGTTTGCGTGAAACTTTTTTCGTTAAAGGAATTGGGTGGTGACGTTTGGATAAAACGGTTAGCTGGGGTCAGTTGTACGTGATATATGTTATTAATCACTGAAAAAACAAAATATATCAATCAGATCTCTCTCTGTCTGTCTGTGTGTCTGTCTGTGTGTCTGTCTCTGTCTTTCTTTTTTTCTGTCGGTCTCTCTCTGTCTCTCTATCTGTCTCTGTCTCTCTGTTTGTCTGTCTGTCTGTCTGTCTGTCTGTCTGTCTGTCTGTCTCTCTCTCTCTCTCTCTCTCTCTCTCTCTCTCTCTCTCTCTCTCGCTATACGCAGTTTTGCATTGTATCTTCGAAGAGCATTCCAATTGAAAGAAACAACAGTAACCTTATCTGGTGTCTGTTTGTTAAGGAAGAAGCTGCACTGTTCATATTATAATGACTCGTGCAAATTTTGTTTTTGCCCGCTGTTCATATGGAGCTATAGTATTAATTGAATAAATCATTTGATTCTCCACCCCCCACACCCCCTTCTCTCTCTCTCTCTCTCTCTCTCTCTCTCTCTCTCTCTCTAGGTACGTCATCAGCAGTATTTCCTTTGTTTGATTGCACATTTCGCGTGGTGGATACAATTTGTTTAATAGTTTAATCTTTGTTGGGCATTTAATTACACATTACATGTATAAGGTATTATCTGGGGTTTTAATGTTGTTTACATGACAGAGCTCTCCCTCCCTACCTCCCCCCCCTCTCTCTCTTCCCTTAGTTTCGTTTTGTTCTCTATACCTGTCCAATACCATTTGATACGACCACCAACCAACTCTAACGGAAAACGTATAACGAGCATTTTTTTTTTTTTTACATTCATATCGTATTCTTCACATTGACATTTCTTACGTTTGACATGACAGCATCTAAAAATAGCATCAGAAGTGGGCACAGACACCATCAGTTGGCAAAGGTCTAGAGCCGCCCACCCACTCTCTCTCTCTCTCTCTGTCTGTTTCTCTCTGTCTCTGTCTGTCTGTCTCTGTCCCCTCCCCTTCCACCCCCCCCCCCTCTCTCTCTCTCTCCGAGTCAGCCAGTCATTGATTTTGCCAGCTCCACTTATCCATCATGCTGCCCCCTTTGCTGCCGGGACGGGTAGAGGAGGGAAGTGGGGCCCGGGAAGGGGGGTGGGGGGCAAAAGCCAGGGAGGGAAGGAGTGAGGTGTGGATGAGGGGTGGAGGGGGGGCAGTGGGGTAACAGAGCGGTTGGGAAGGGAAGGGAGTGGTAGAGGGGGTGGGGGAGTTGCTGGGGGGTCCGAAAGGAGCACTGGGCTGAAAAGTCTGTGCTTTTCGAACCTGAACCTGTGCCAAAGCAAAACAGAAGAAAGAAAAAAAAGTTATGTGATTTCCAGTAGACGTAACGCTATGTATGGGACCGTTGAAGTGACACAGGGGTAGAGAGAATATTGCATTTACTCTGAACCATCTCGTTTGATTTTACTTTTGATTGTTCTTTTAGAAAACAACAACAACAACAAAACAAACCTCGCCTGGGAAACAGTGGTAACACACACGGAATAAACTATCACAAGCTCTCCTGTGTCTTTACAACACAACGGGTCCACTATTTTCGAAGGAGACCGATCATTAGAAGACTAGATTTTGCTCAGGTATTTTCGTCTCCGGAGGACTGCATTCAGTTCAACGCTTGACTTCATCCCGTTTCATAAACCTTACTGATGATGTTTTCATCAAGTCACCGTTCGGATACTTACAGAGAGAAAGACTGTCCGACACTGGCAAACAGACGTGGAGTGATGGCCTAGAGGTAACGCGTCCGCCTTGGAAGCGAAAGAATCTGAGCGCGTTGGTTCGAATCACGGCTCAGCTCGAACAGACATGATGGCTGGCTGGGCGCGAAAAGAAGTTGTTTTGGGCGGTTTTTTGTTTTTTGATTTTGTTTTTGGTTTTTGTTTGTTTGTTTGTTTGTTTTTTCGTTGACGTCACGTATGATGTATAATGATGGTAATGAAAGTGGGAGATAGAGATGGGGGTTATCACAAGCCTCGCTATCCAGTCCACCGTTTCCACCCATTAATCCAAGCCATCACTGTCCATGCACCGCCACCCCCACCCCCACCCCCAGCCCCATCCCCAACCCCTCTCAACCCACACAGTACCCGTCTCACCATCGTCCCGCCGTCACACCTCTCCCCCATGCACACACTCTAACACGCTGTGTTTAACTCAGCCAGTAATGCAAAATATCACTTTTAGTCCCATACTCAAAAATCAAACAGAATGTATTGATGAAAAAGATTACGCTTCTTTTTATTTTTCTTCTCAACATATACGCCTTTCTGACGTGACATCGTTGCTGGGGTCTTTGGAGGGTACGAAGACGAAATTCATGTACTGGCAATTATTTTGTCCATAATATGATATTCTGAGAAAGAAATACTTATCCAAACATACACAAAATTTAAGGATTCCAATATCACCCCACTTACTTCAAAATGTCAACAGCATTGTGTCAAGAGATGTAGCAATGTTTATTTTGTATGCGTCAAAACAGAGAGCAGAAAGCGCTCAGTCTTAGATGACAGCTGTGTTTCTAAATTACCCTTACTTATTTAGTTTTGTTATAAGATTTTTCTTTCTGGCATTTTGGTGTTCATCCACCTCAAGGTTTGGTTTTCATATATGTGTGTGTGTACAACAGGTGCATCTATATGTATGCAGGTCGGTGGCCTTACATTAAAACAGTTCTGAGTTCTCCCTAACCTCCTCACTCCCCCCCCCCCTCCTTGGTCTGCCTGACTCTGTGCCTCTAGAGACCTTTGTCTGTCTCTGTTTCTTTGCTGCTCTCTCCATCTCACCCCCCTTTCTCTAGTCCTCTCTCTCTTTCTCTATCTCTGTGACCCCCATTCTCTCTCTCTCTGTCTCTCTCTCTCTTTCTCTCTTCTCTCTCTCTCCACCCTTCCTTTCCTCCCCTTCTCTCTGTCCCTCCCTCTCTCTCTCCCTCCTCAAGCCCTTCTAGACTATATTGATTTCTGCCAGTTCCACGTTTCCATCACGCTACACCCCCCTCTTCTTCTTCTTCTTCTTCTACCCCCTTTTTCTTCCCACCCACCTCCACCCCCACCCACAGAAACCCTCCCCTTTCCCTCCCCATTCCTTCCCTCCCTCCCCTCCTCACTCCCTGCTGCTGCTTCTCCTGTCCGGACAAGAGAGTCCAGGCCATGCAGGGTGGAGGGTGAGAGGGTGCGGAGTGGGGGGGGGGGGCGGTGGGAAAGGGAAGGGGGGCACGGGATGCAGGGGGTAGAGAACTGGAGGCTGGAGAGAAGGTCCCACACCAAGAGGGAGGAAGCTTGCACCCCTCCCCAAGCTCCCCAGTAAACACCCCGCTCCTTGACTTCACAAAACAAGAACGGCAATAGAGAGACCGGGCAGTAAAAGGGAGAGAGAGAGGTGCGCGTCGAGACCATCTCATTTCGGGGCCGTGTGATTGATTTTTGGACTTGGGTGGGGTGTGTGGGGGGATGGGTGTGGGTGTGGGGGTGGGGGTGGGGGTGTGCTCTTGCCTGCTTGCGTGGGTGTGCTTTCGCTTTGATGTTTTCTTGTTTTGTTATGTTTGTGTTTTATCTCCTTGACTTTGGTAGATGATTTGGGTTGGGTGCTTTTTCCAAACTGTGAAGAATGTGCAATGGTGGGCTTAAAGGTTTGAGATTTTTTTTCTTCTTCAGTTTTTTTTTCTCTCTTTTTTTCCTTTTTTTTTTTATCTATTGTTGTTTTGTTGTTAGATATTTTCTTATAATTATGAAGGAAATGAGGATTTTACTCTTTTTTTTTATTTTTCTTTCTTTCGATCATTCTTTTTCCTTTACTCCTTCCCTCCCTTCTGTCTCTCTGTCTCTTTCCTTTGTCTTTCTGTCTCTGTCTGTCTGTCTGTCTGCCTCTCTCTCTCTCTTCCCTTCTCTTCTCTTTCTCAGTGTTCCAGCCAACATCGATTTTGCCAGGCCCACAAATCAATCACGCTACACCCCCTACACACACCCCTTCCCCCCCCCCTAACACTCCTGCAACCCATCCTCACTCCTCTCATTGCCCTTGCCAGCACAAGAAGCCCCGGACCTGAAGGGGCAACAGGAGAGTGGGAGGGGGGGTAGAAGGTGGAGAGGGGAGCAGATAGGAGTCCCATAGACTTTTACGGCCATGGGGGCAGCGAATTCACATCCACTGTGCTTTGGGCCTGGTACTGGAAGGCGGCGGGGACCAGTTATCTCCATCCACCGTTTTAGCCACATCCCTCAACCAGTTGAAGTAAAGTACCCATCCACACCTACCTGGGTGGAGAGAGAGGAAAATCGGAGTAGAGTGTCTTTCCCAAGGCCACAACACGAGGCCGAAACGGAAGACCGAACCCTGGTGAGCCAGCTGCATTGCTTGGTTCTATTTTTTTTTTGACAGTCACACGTGACTAAAATAACTGCCTTGACCAAACTACGCCATTGGGCAGTTCCATACTACACGCAGTTTGTAGCGGGTTATGACCATACTAGGCTCTTCCGTCCGAGCAATGCAACTGGCTCCTGGAAGTCCACCACCTTACCGATTCTGACGCGGCGCCTCTGAGAAGAACAGAGGTAGGGGTGGGTGGGTGGGTGGGGTGGGGAAGGGAGGAAGGGGGGGGCGGTAAACTGAGAAGGCAGGTAAAGCAATGTAATTGGGGTGGAGGGGCCACCTGAGTGATTTTTTTGCTGGGTTATGGGGTATGTTCCGAGCCCATGTGAGAGCTCTGTCGTTCTGAGGAGAGGGGTTCTAGCGTAATGGATTCACAGCTCCTTCAGCTAAACTTTAAGAGAACACGCCTTTGGTTTTCAACACAGTGATAACAACAACACACACACACACACACACACACACACACACACACACACACACACACACACACACACACACACACACACACACACACACAAAGAAAAAAAAGGTGCAGTAAAAGAGAGAGGTCGGAACGAGATCATATCATTCCAGACCACTGGGGGTGATTTGGGGAGGGCAGTTATGGGCTGTGCTCCGAGCTCGTGTTGTTGGAAGTTTTTCGCTTAGTTATTTTTCCCTTAGGACCTAGAGGGTGAGGGTGGAGTTTTTGTTTGGTTGTTCGTGACATGTAGGATGTACTGTAAGTTTAAGATTTGGAATTTCTTTCTCAGTTTTTTTGTTGTTAATTGTTTCTATGTTTTATTATTATTATCTTTTTTGTTTGTTTGTTTTTGTTTAAGTAGTGGTGGTGGAGGGAACTGTTCCTTCCTCTTCCTCTCACTTTACCTTTTTTTTCACTGGTTTTTTTTTCGCATTAAATAAATCCATTTCTACTGCACCTTTCATTAAACAAACAAACACAAAACAAATCAAACAAAAAGATGCTCCATGCACATCAAATGAGTAAACATGCTATTGGAATAGTTAGGGTGTTTGTTTGGGGTTTTTTCTTTGTTTGTTTGTTTTTGTGTGTTTTTTTTTTTCATAATTATGTTCTTGTCATCATCGTCACAGCATCACCATCAGCTTCAAATAATTAGTGTAAACTCTTCTGCAAGCGTCCACCTCCTCTTTGCACAAGTTTCAGCCTGGAGATGGGGATGGGCATTTACTGGGTACTTTACCATTTGCTTGGAGCCCACCTGTGGAGTGATGGCCTAGAGGTAACGCGTCCGTCTAGGAAGCTAGAGAATCTGAGCGCACTGGCTCGAATCACACCGGCAATCGCCAGTATTTTCTCCCCCTCCACTAGACCTTGAGTGGCGGTCTGGGCGCTAGTCTTTCGGATGAGACATTAAACCGAGGTTCCGTGTGCAGCATGCATTTAGCGCACGTAAAAGAACCCAAGGCAACAAAAGGGTTGTCCCTGGCAAAATTCTGTAGAAAATTCCACTTTGATAGGAAAACAAATAAAATCGCAGACAGAAAAAATACCCCAAAAATGGGTGGCGCTGTCAGTGTAGCAACACGCTCTCCCTGGGGAGAGCAGCCCGAATTTCACAGAGAAATTTGTTGTGATAAAAAGAGTAATACAAATACAAATATAACACAACACAATACAGTACGATACGATACGACAATACAATACAATACGACACGATATCATACGACAATACACACACTACAATACAATGCAATATAAACTTGATAATTTTGAACTAGACGATAGAAGGGTTTCACCACAGAAGACGCACTGTTTGATAATTTTGAACTAGATGATAGAGGGAGGTCGCCATAGAATACGCACTGTTTAATAATTTTGAACTGAACGATAGAGGTGGTTCACCACAGAAGACGCACTGTTTGATAATTTTGAACTAGAAGATAGAGGGGGTTCACCATAGAAGACGCACTGTTTGATAATTTTGAACTAGAAGATAGAGGGGGTTCACCATAGAAGACGAACCGTTTGATAATTTTGAACTAGAAGATAGAGGGGATTCACCATAGAAGACGCACTGTTTGATAATTTTGAACTAGAAGATAGAGGGGGTTCACCATAGAAGACGCACTGTTTGATAATTTTGAACTAGAAGATAGAGGGGATTCACCATAGAAGACGCACTGTTTGATAATTTTGAACTAAAAGATAGAGGGATTCACCATAGAAGACGCACTGTTTGATGATTTTGAACTAGAAGATAGAGGGATTCACCATAGAAGACGCACTATTTGATAATTTTGAACTAGACGATAGAGGGGGTTCACCATAGAAGACGCACTGTTTGATGATTTTGAACTAGAAGATAGAGGGGATTCACCAAAGAAGACGCACCGTTTGATAATTTTGAACTAGAAGATAGAGGGATTCACCATAGAAGACGCACTATTTGATGATTTTGAACTAAAAGATAGAGGGATTCACCAAAGAAGACGCACCGTTTGATAATTTTGAACTAAAAGATAGAGGGATTCACCATAGAAGACGCACCGTTTGATAATTTTGAACTAGAAGATAGAGGGATTCACCATAGAAGACGCACCGTTTGATAATTTTGAACTAGAAGATAGAGGGATTCACCATAGAAGACGCACCGTTTGATAATTTTGAACTGAACGATAGAAGTGGTTCACCATAGAAGATAATTTTGAACAAGAAGATAGAGGGGTTCACTATATCATATAACACGTGGCGTTTCTCTTCGAAAATACTGTTAAGTTGTTTTTGTTTTGTTTTGTTTTTTGTTTGTTTGTTTTGTTGTTGTTGTTTTTTGTTGGTTTTTTGTTTTTTGGTTTTGTTGTTGTTGTTGTTGTTGTTGTTGTTTTTTACCAAATATTTTATTTTTGACAGTTTAGGAATCTGTACGTTGATCATTAATTTTTCATGTTTCTTTATCTCAGGATGTGGAGCATACATTGTTGTTTTGTTGCTGTTGTTGTTGTTGTTGTTGCTGCTGCTGCTGTTGCTTTATATAGTAAGCAAAGAATATGTATTAGGATATGTATCTAATGTATTTATACGTATTGTAAGGAAAATAATTAAAGAAAAGAAAGTAGAGAGAGGCGTGGCGGAGAAGCCTGATTTAAAAATTAAGCCAAGAAAATTGGGGGTGCAGAAGCAGAAGATGTATCGTTTATTAATTTCTAATGGGAGGCAGAAGAGAGACGGAACAGGAAAAAGAAGAGGAGGAGCAGAAGATAATGAAAATAAGGAGACGTACAGAGAGAGACAAGCACACGCACAGAGAGAGAGAGAGAGAGAGAGAGAGAGAGAGAGAGAGAGAGAGAGAGAGAGAGAGAGAGAGAGAGCAAAGAACCACAGCATTACAAACACACCGGATTCTGATTAACTTCAGAACACGAATTCTTCTTTGCTGTCGTTCAGAGGGACAGACAAACTGGGCACCCAAGGAAGTTTTTGTTGATGTCCTGATGATTGGTGAGGATGGTGTAAGGGAGGTGTGTGGGTGTGTGGGTATATGAGAGGGTGGTAGGCGTGGTAAAAGAAGAAGGCTCTGCCTCTTCTTTATCTCCATTCCACACGCCCTCCAACCATCACCACCCTATCCCTTCCCCCTCCTTATACACATCACCCACCTACACAAATTCGCGGTTAAGATACGGCATGTCATGTTTTGTTTTGTCACCTTTTGTCCAATACTGAGAGCACATAGAATGAATTTTATTGACTGAGATTGAATTGTTTCTTTATTACGTGTAAGCCTAACATTGCTGTTTGGTACGGAAGTATTTCCAACACAGAAGTCGCAGCCCTGAACAGAATCGTAAAAACTGCCACCAAGATTTCCGGGGCTGATCTACCTTCTATTGACGACATATATTATAAGCGGCTACTCAAAAAAGCAAAATCAATCAGCCAGGACGAATCACATCCAGCTTTTGGGATTTTTGAGATGCTTCCCTCTGGTCGTCGGTACAGAAGTATAAGGACGAAAACCAATCGCTTTGCCAATAGCTTTTTCCCCCAAAGCAGTCAATGCCCTGTCTCTCGAACAAATCCATAAAGAGAGTTGTGCAATCAACAACCTCTTACCTGACGATCTAGCGATCAGCCCCATCCACATGTGATATGCAGCTTATGTTTAAATGTGTGTGTGTGTGTGTGTGTGTGTGTGTGTGTGTGTGTGTGTGTGTGTGTGTGTGTGTGTGTGTGTGTGTGTGTGTGTGTGTGTGTGTGTGTGTGTGTGTGCAAGTTGTCATATTGATATGCACATGTATGTGTATGATTTTCGATTTATGTTCGTAACTTTTATGTACTACCCCCACCCCACCTCCACCCCCTAAATATTCCTTGTGACCCCAGTGCACTTGGTAATAAAGACATATTGTAAAATCTAAACATTGAGGTTCCGAAGTCTGACTTGTCATCATTGCTGGGGGGCTGGGGGGTGGGGGGGTCTTTCAGGCCCCTCTCTAACCCCACACCCTCTTTCTCCTTGCCTACCATCACCAGTTCTCTCCACCTCTCTCTTCGTGCCTCTGCCATTGTTTCTTCGTCTTTCCAACTCTCTCTCTCTCTCTCTCTCTCTTACTCTCTCTCTCCCTCTATTACTCTCTCCCTCTTTCTCCCCCTCTCTCTCTCCCTCTCTCTCCCCCCCCCCCACTCTCTCTCTGTCCCTGTCTCTCCGTCTCTGTACCTGTCGCTGCCTCTGTCTCTGTCTGTCTGTCTGTCTCTCTCTCTCTCTGTGTCCCTGTCTCTCTATCTGTGTACCTGTCGCTGCCTCTGTCTCTGTCTGTATGTCTGTCTCTGTCTCTCTCTCTCTCTTGCTCTCTCTCTCTCTCTATCTCTCGTTCCACATTGATTTCGCCACTTCCACGTATCCATCACGCTACATCCCTCATCCTCCGTCCCTTCTCATGCCACCTTCCACCACCTGCTCTCTCCCTTGACCAGTGCCAGAACCGGAAGGCCCAGACCAGTCAGGGCTGCTGGCTGGGGGGTGGGTGGGGAGGATGTGTGTGTGTGGAGGGGTGATGGAGGGACGGAAGGGCGAAGGTAGGCGGCAGGTGACAGGGAGGTGGTGGTGGGGGGGAGGAGGTGGAGGGGAGGTTGGTTGGCTGAGTGGGTGGGTGGGTATGTGTGTGTGTGACGTGTGGTCGGACAACAAAGAGGGATCTTGCACCCCTTTCCAGACTCCCTAGTAAACACACAACACCCGCTCCTTAGCTTTCCACAAAAGAAACAACGACGGCAATGGAGGAGTCTGGCAGTAAAAGAGAAAGGCGCGAAGAGACCATCTCATTTCGGGCCGCGTGATTGATTTTGGGCTTGGGGGGGTGCGGGGAGGGGGGGGGTCTGGGGGGGGGGGGTGCGAGGTTGGAGGGGCGGGGGGGTGGAGTCATGCCCTTGCCTGCGAGGGGTGTGTTCACTGATTTTTGCTTTTCTTTTGGTTAGCTGGGGGAGATGTGGGGTGGGGGGAGGGGGGATGGGGTGGACTGCGGGTGATGTTTGGGGGGCGGGGGGGGGGGGTTCAGTTGTTATTATTGTCTCTTGCCTCCGTGGGGGTGCTTTCATTGATTTTTGTTTTAATTTGGTGGGGAGTGGAAGGGGGGGGGTGCAGGGGGAGGGGGCGTTGCAGAGAGAGGCTGGGGGCTGGGGGGTGTTCTTAGTTGTTGTTGTTGTCCATTGACAGTCGTTCATTCCTGGGGTTTTGGGGTTTTTTTGTTGTTTTTTTTACATATCTCTCTGCTTCTCTGTTTCTGTCTTTGGCTCTCTCTCTCTCTCTCTGTCTGTCTCTGTCTCTCCGTCTCTCTGTGTCTGTCCGTGTCTGTATCTGTCTCTATCTGTGTGTCTGTCTGTGTCTGTCTGTCTGTCGTGTTTTGTTTTTCTACTGTCATAGCTGTTCTTGTGTGGTATTGACACAGATGCTTTTTTCATTGTTCATTTCCTTCTCTCTCTTTTTTTGCATTTTCCCTTTCTTTCCGTGTGTGTGTGTGTGTGTGTGTGTGTGTGTGTGTGTGTGTGTGTGTGTGTGTGTGTGTGTGTGTGTGTGTGTGTGTGTGTGTGTGTGCATGTTTGTGGTCCTGTGTGCCTGTGTGCATATGCATATATATATATATATATATATATATATATATGTATGTCTGTGTGTGTGTGTCTTTGTCTCTCTCTCTCTCTCTCTCTCTCTCTCTCTCTCCCTCCCCTTCTTTCAAGCTCTCTCACACACACACACACACACACACACACACACACACACACACACACACACACACAAACATACACACACACATGCGTGCGCGCACGCGCGGCAATCATACTCATTCATCTGTCAGACTGTGTGTGTCACCATGGGGGCTCTGCCCATCTGTCTTCTATTCAGTCCTATAATTGTATGTACTCTGCCTAACGTTCGATGTATTTGTGAATACTTTTTGAACTAAAGATAAAACTAACGAAAGTGAATGATTCATACCCATGGAGGACCATAGCTAGATATTACACATTTCTACGGCTACAGTATTCAGCTATCGTTTCACAAGGAATTCCCATGCTCTTTGATAATGGTGACTCTATCAGTTTATATTATTTTGAATACAAATGGCTTTGTTAAACTATTCCTGAATACTGCACATGAACGAGCTTTATAACAACCAGACGAGGAGTTTGCCACACTAGTTCCAGGAAACAGATTCACTTTGCCTTTGGCAGCACGTCCAGAATTTGTTCAGCAGTCTCTGAGGATATAATCCGTTTGGACTTCATGGATCATTAATTAGAGAGAAAGAGAAAAAAAAAGTGAAGAAGAGAGAAAGACAGAAGAAGGAAAATGATAGATAAACACACAAACAGAGAGATTAAATGTTGGTGGTGTGGGTGTTTTCCAGCCGTGTTCCACCTCCCTCCCAGCCTATCCTCTTTCCCCTTTCCGATGATTCAAACAAGACGATGACGATGGTTTAACGATGGTATAGTGCATTCTTTTTTCTTTTCTTTTTTTTTCCTTTTTTTTTGTCATGCATATCCTCGGAGAGTGTTTCCAAGTTGTTGAATATATGTGAGATTTTTGTCTTGAATGCTACGTCAGCTTTACCTGAAATTTAGATGACAATTTCTGTTAAGGAAATGTCCCAGGATACTGTATGTGAATGCTTTGCCATAATCAGAATAATGTGTTTGTCACACTCAGTTATGGAGGAACAAGATTTATTTACAATGTTGGCAGATTTAATCATGTTTGGATTCGAAACCTAAATTGCTGTTTGGGGGACTTCATCTTCTTCGTTCATGGGACATAACCCGCCGAAGGCTGACATGGATTACAGGATCATTAACGTGCGTATTTTGTCTTCTGTTTGCGTATACACACGAAGGGGGTTCAGACGCTAGCAGGTCTGCACATATGTTGACCTGGGAGATCGGAAAAATCTCCACCATTTACCCACCATGCGCCGCCACCGTAATTCGAACCCAGGACCTTCAGATTGAAAGTCCAACGCACTAACCACCCGGCTATTGCGCCCGACTATTTTGGGGACAAGGGAAGGCAACAGCAGGTATTTCTCTCTTTTCTTTTTTTTTTTTTTAATGCACGTCCTGATTTATAAATTTTAAATAATTTTTTAAAAAAGCTTTCTGACTGCCAGCCACACCTCAAGTTCCTGCTGACGTCCATATTCTAAATATATTTCTGTTTAATAATTACGATGTAATAATTAATTGCAATGTTTTTAAAAGCGAATATGTGAAATGCTTTTATTTGAGAACATATATTTATTACTCTTGTTTAATCAAGTAATCCGCGTGTGTGGGGTGGGTGAGGGGGGCGGGGGGGGGGGGGGGTTGCGGGTGTGTGCTGATTATCTGGTTGCAGTTTTCCGCAATTTATCTTTATTCTTATCTTATCTGTCTATTATAATCAATGTGCAGTATAGTAGGCTATGTTTATAATTATATTCAAATATTCTAAGCGCGTTGGGTTACGCTGCTGGTCAGGCATCTGCTTGGCAGATGTGGTGTAGCGTATATGGATTTGTCCGAACGCAGTAACGCCTCCTTGAGCTACTGAAACTGAAACTGAAACTCAAATAATGTTTCTTAATTCTTTCTGTTTTACATTAAGAATACTAGTTATTACCTGCAGTGTGTGGATGTATGTATGAAACGGTGTATATGTGTTTTTTGGGTTGTTTTTTTTTACATTTGTATCTTCGTAATATTCGTAAAAGCTGTTGTCGACTTTTACAGTTATGGTCCTCATGTTGTTTACTTGTCTATGTTGTGATAATGCACCTGACCAAATTTCTCCAGTTTGAGATAATAAAGTTATTCTTATCTTATCTTATCTTATCTATAACGAGTTAAGAAGTTTTGCCGGCGACTCGAAAAACACTGATGTCACTTCCGGCTCCTGTGGGCCAACTTGGCTCCAACTGGCAAGCCATCCAAACTTCGCTCAGCATTGACGGAAGTCAGCATCGGTTTGGACTTCACGGGTCGTTCAATAACGTAGAAGAAAGAGGGAGGGGTTAGAAGAAGAAGAAAAAGAAAAAGAAGAAGAAAGAAAGAAAGAAAGAAAGAAAGGGATCAAAGAATAACTGCGCTCTACGCCCCCCCCCCCCCCTACCCCCCCTCCCCCCACCCCCCAAAAAAAAAACAACAACAAAAAACAAACAAAAAACACACACAAAAAACCCCCCCAAAAAACAACACAACAACAAACATCTTCAGAACACTAATTTTTCTTCGCAGTCGAACATTTGTCCAGACACATCGGGCGCTGAAGGATGTTTTCGTGGATGTTAACGATGTATAGTGACGCATCCTCCATTTCTAACTGCCCCCCCCTTCCCCTTCCACTCTAACTCCCCTCCACTCCCCTTCCTTTCGTCGTGTTTCCAAGCATCCCGTGTAGCACTGGGGGTGCCTTTTATTTTGTCCGACACTGAGAACAAATATGGTTATATTGATCACTATGTCGCCGCCTCCTCCTCTTGTATCATCTCGTTTTGGGTTGTTGTTTTTTTTCCTGTCATTGAGGCACTGTAGTGTGGTCTGACTTGATATCGCTTCTGAGGGGTCTTTCTGTCCTTTGCCTGCTTTAAGCCCCTCCTCTCTTCTTTCTTACAGACCTGCATTCACTTTTGCCCCTCTCTCCCTTTTGTCTCCCCCCCACACACACACACACATACACACACACACTCTCTCTCTCTTTCTCTCTCTCTCTCTCTCTCTCACACACACACTCTCTCTCTCTTTCTGTCTCTCTCTCCCTTTCACTCTCTCTCTCTCTCACACATACACACACACATACACACACTCTCTCTCTCTTTCTCTCTCTCTCTCACACACACACTCTTTCTCTTTCTCTCTTTTACTCTCTCTCTCTCTCTCTCTCACACACACACACACACACACACACACACACACACACACACAATACACCCCCCCCTGTCTCCTTGTTAAACAATGCATCTTCTGCACCCCCCTCCAATCCCCAAAATCCCCATCCCCCACCCCCCACCCCCCTCTATCTTCTAAATCAAACTGATTAATTAAAAGATGCATCTTCTACTCAAACATGTTCGGTTCTCTGAGTTGAAAGAACGCCGGACTGGGACAGCTGCAACAACAAACAGCAACGGCACCAGCAGGGAACAGAAGGTTTGGTTGATGATGTGATGATGATGATGATGATGATATGTGTCTTGTTGTATTACGACGACAATTATGGCGCAAGTCTCGGTTGATGACTTTGTAAGTTTTGGTTGATGATGAGGGCGATGATCTTTTTTTTTCTCTTTCTTTTCTTTTTTTCTTTTTTAATTCGTGGTTGATGGCATGATGGTGATGATAGTGGATGATGACGATGATGTCTTGGCATTTACCATGACGGAGAGATGATGATGGGGTGGGGTTGGGGTGGGGATGGCGGAGGGGGTGGTGCTGGGAGGGGCGTGGGGGTGGGGGTGGGGTGGGGGTGGTGAGCGGAAGGGAAGAGGTGGTGTGATGGTGTTAACGCTGACACTTCCTCCTCATTTTGTCACACGTAGAAAACCTCATTAAAGGAGGCTACAGGCGCTTTTCTTCTTCTTCTTCTTCTTCTTCGCTCTCTCTCTCTCCCTCTCTCTCTATATCTCTCTCTCTCTCTCTGACACGTGCAGCCAATAAAATATTGATTAGGGAGTTATGTTTCTTGCTGTGCCTTTTCTCCCCTTACTGTCTCTTCTCCTTGTCCGCGCTCGAAGCCTGCCACTACGGTTCCGAGGCCTGGGGTCATACCGCTGCAGATCTTGGAGGAGCAAAGGGGGGTGGGGGGGAGGGGGGGGGGGGGGGGGGGGGGGTGGGGGGGGGGGGCGGGGAGGAGTGTGAGGGGGGGGGAGGGGTGTTGGAGGATATTCCTGCCCAGCGTCTTCTCTTGTTCTATCTGCTTTTCGTTGTCTGTCTGTCTGTCTCTGTCTTTCTCTGTCTCTCTCTCTCTCTCACACACACACGTGCACACACACACACACGCACACACACACACACACACACACACACACACACACACACACACTGTGTCTTTGTCTGCCCAGTTGTCTGTCTGTCTGTCTGTCTGTCTGTCTCTTTCTCAAACTTCAGTGTCAATATTTTTTCATCTTGAATTTTGGAGAGAAAAAAAATCTTCAATGTCTGTCTCAGTGTCTGACTGCAGTTGTTTTTTTTTGTTGTTGTTGTTTTTTTTGGTTTTATTGTTTTGTAAATCCTCTCTCTCGCTAGTTCTCTCACTCTCGCTCTCTCTCGCGCTCTCTCTCCAGCCCCCCCCCCCCCACCCCTTCCCCCTTTCTCTCTCTTTGTGTAAATGTTATGCCCATTATGAATGAGAGAAAGAGGTAACTCTTACTAGAATATGCGTGTGCTGCAAAAAGACTGACAGACTGGCACACAAAGAGCGCGCGGAGACATCAGTACAAACCAAAGAGAGAACAGCTACCATTGGTACCCCCAGTTAATCTTGCCGGCAAAGGCCAACAGAAGCTGGGAAGAGGAACTAAGGGAAGGTGAGAGGGACCTGTTGGAAGCACCAGTTTGTGCCGTGAGGGTGGTGTTAAAGCAGGTGATTTTAAATGTCAGTCGTTTGTTCAACGAGAGCACTCACACACAGACACACAGGCACAGACACAGACAGACACAGACACAGACAGACAGACAGACAGACAGACACACACACACACACACACACACACACACACACACACACACACACACACACACACACACACACACACACACACACACACACACACACACACACACACAATCATTCTACACAAAAACATCACACATACACACACACGCGCGCAGTTTTTTTTGTTTTTTGTTTTTTTTGTTTTGTAAATCCTCTCTCTCGCTAGTTCTCTCACTCTCGCTCTCTCTCGCGCTCTCTCTCCAGCCCCACCCATCCCCCCTCCTTCCCCTCCCCAAGTGAGTGTGTATGAGCATATTCTAGTAAGAGTTACCTCTTTCTCTCATTCATAATGGGCATAACATTTACACAAAGAGAGAGAAAGGGGGCTGGGGGGAGGTGCTCTCTCGCTAGTTTTCTCTCTCTCTCGCGCTCTCTCCAACCCCCCCCCCCCCCCCCTTCCCCTTTTCTCTCTCTTTGTGTAAATATTATGCCCATTATGAATGAGAGAAAGAGGTAACTCTTACTAGAATGTGCGTGTGCTGCAAAAAGACTGACAGACTGGCACACAAAGAGCGCGCGGAGACATCAGTACTAACCAAAGAGAGAACAGCTACCATTCGTACCCCCAGTTAATCTTGCCGGCAAAGGCCAACAGAAGCTGGGAAGAGGAACTAAAGGAAGGTGAGGGGGACCTGTTGGAAGCACCAGTTTGTGCCGTGAGGGTGGTGCTAAAGCAGGTGATTTTAAATGTCAGTCGTTTGTTCAACGAGAGCACTCATACACAGACACACAGGCACAGACACAGACAGACACAGACACAGACACACACACACACACACACACACACACACACACACACACACACACACACACACACACACACACACACACACACAATCGTTCTACACACATACACACACACACAGCGCAGTTTTTTGTTTTTTGTTTTGTAAATCCTCTCTCTCGCTAGTTCTCTCACTCTCGCTCTCTCTCGCGCTCTCTCTCCAGCCCCCCCCCCCTTCCCCCTTTCTCTCTCTTTGTGTAAATGTTATGCCCATTATGAATGAGAGAAAGAGGTAACTCTTACTAGAATATGCTGTGTGCTGCGAAAAGACTGACAGACTGGCACACAAAGAGCGCGCGGAGACATCAGTACTAACCAAAGAGAGAACAGCTACCATTGGTACCCCCAGTTAATCTTGCCGGCAAAGGCCAACAGAAGCTGGGAAGAGGAACTAAGGGAAGGTGAGGGGGACCTGTTGGAAGCACCAGTTTGTGCCGTGAGGGTGGTGCCAAAGCAGGTGATTTTAAATGTCAGTCCTTTGTTCAACGAGAGCACTCATACACAGACACACAGGCACAGACACAGACAGACAGACAGACAGACACACACACACACACACACACACGCACGCACGGACGCACACACACACACACACACACACACACACACACACACACACACACACACACACACACAATCATTCTACACAAAAACATCACACATACACACACACAGTCTAAAAACACTTATAGTGAATAGACGTTAAACTGAAGATAACGCGCGCGCAAACGCATGCACACACACACACACACACACACACACACACACACACACACACACATGTGCATGCACGCACTTTTTTTGGGGGGGGGGGGGGGGGAGGGGGGGTTCTTTTTTTCTGTCGATTGTAACCATTTCGTTTAGTGATCTCTCTGTGAGCATTTCTCACTGTTTCTCTCGTTGTCTCTTTCTCTGTCTGTGTGTATGTTTGCCTGTCAACCTTTCTCTGTCTGTCCCCCTCTCTGTCTGTCTGTCTCTTTTCTCTTCTTCTTCTATCTCTCACTCTCGTTTCATAGCCTCCATCTCTGTCGCTCTCTTTCTCTCTCTTCCCCCTGTCTCCCTTTCAACCCTTCCTGTTTCTTTCTCACTATCCTATCTCTCTGACTATCTCTCTCTTTCTGTCTATCTGTCTCTCTGTCTGTCTGTCTGTCTCTGTCTCTCTGTCTCTGTTTCTGTCTCTGTCTCTCTCTGTCTGTCTGTATGTCTTTCTCTCTCCGTGTCTGTCTGTCTGTCTCTCTCTGCCTGTCTGTCTGTCTGTCTCTCTGTGTCTCTGTCTGTCTGTCTCTCTGTCTCTGTCTCTGTTTCTCTCTCTGTCTCTCCTTGTCTGTCTGTATGTCTTTCTCTCTCCGTGTCTGTCTGTCTGTCTCTCTGTGCCTGTCTGTCTGTCTGTCTCTCTGTGTCTCTGTCTGTCTGTCTCTCTGTCTCTGTCTGTCTTTCTCTCTGTGTCTCTGTCTGTCTGTCTGTCTGTCTTTCTCTCTATGTCTCTGTCTGTCTGTCTCTCTCTGCCTGTCTGTCTGTCTTTCTCTCTGTGTCTCTGTCTGTCTGTCTGTCTCTGTTTGTCTTTCTCTCTCTGTCTCTGTTTGTCTGTCTCTCTGTCTGTCTGTTTCTCTCTCTCTGTCTGTCTGTATCTGCCTCTCTCTCTCTCTCTCTCTGGGTCCTTTCCATGTTTTGTAAAGAATATGATGCTTTCAGTTGTTTTTTTCCATTTCTCGGTTGATTTTTTATGTGATGTTGTTTACTTCTTTTTTCTCCCACCCCCTTTTTTATCCCTCTTTTTCTTTCCTGTTTTCTCATTTCGGGGGCTGGATGAAAACAAGCATTGTTGCTTATTCTATTACCCTTAGAAATAAAATTCATTCGTTCATTTATTCGTTCATTCATTCATTCATTCAGTCAGTCAGTCAGTCAGTCAGTCAGCCATTCTCTCTCACTTGCCCTCTTCACCCAGGTCCTTTCCACCTCCAACGTTATCCCCCCTCTCCACGCCTTCTCTCCTCCTCCCCACCCTTTCTGTCTGTCTGTCTGTCTGTCAGTCTGTCTGTCTGTCTCAGCTCTCTTTGTGTCCCTGTATCTGTGTCACTGTCTCTCTTTCTCGCTCTTTCTGACTCTTTCTCTGTGTGTGCGTCTTTGTCTCTCTTTTTCACTCTCTGTCTCTCTCTCTCTGTGTCTATCTGTGTCTCTGTCTGTCTGTCTGTCTGTCTGTCTCTCTCTCTCTCTCTCTCTCTCTCTCTCCATTCATTCATTCTAGCAAACGGGACACAGGGAGTGGTTTGCAAGGCAACCATTCTGTTTCATCTTCAGCGAAAAGGTGAAGGAAACTTGGAAGCGGGCTGCCTCCACACACACCCCACCGCACCCCCCCCCACCCCCACCCCTCGCCCCCCACCCCGGCCCCTACAACCCCCGCCCGTCTCCTGAAGGTGTTCACTGCCCTGTCAAGAAGTGCTCGTTATCAGTCAACACTTCACAATGGCAGCTGCACTCACAGACACACACACACACACACGCACACACACACACACACACACACACACACACACACACACACACACACACACACACACACGCAGGAACACACACACACAGACACACACCACACACACACAAACCCACACACACACACACACACACACACACACACACACACACACACACACACACACACACACACACACACGCGCGCAGACACACACACCACATAACTATGAATTTTCTTTTGTTGAGATAATGAAGTATTCTGTATACATCTTATTATGATTTTTCTATTTATTTGAATTGTTTTTCTGTTTTACACGACATGTGAATTTCGCAAGGCTCCCCCTCACACACGCACACACTCTCTGTCTGTCTATCTGTCTGTCTGTCTGTCTGTCACACACACACACACACACACTCTCTCTCTCTCTCTCTCTGTTGTTTTTTGTTGTTTTTTTGTTTTGTTTTTATTATCCTTTGCATCACTCTCTATTTTTGTTCTGCAGTTCTCTCTGTCTCGCACTAACTCATGCCTCTCTCTCTCTCTCTCTCTCTCTCTCTCTGTGTCTCTCTCCTCATTCTTCCTCATTCAACAGACATCTTGTAAGAAGACACCTTCAAGTCCACTTAATATCATGAGCGATGACAGCTGAAGTGGCTACCTCCATTCGCACAAGAATCCCTACGGCTAAAAATGTGAATTGCACGTTTTTAGAAGAAGCAGAAAAAAATAGAAGAAAGAATTTGGTTGATCTAAAATGGGAGACAGAAAGGAGCAAGAAAAAAATAACGAGAAAGAAGTGGGCATACAGGAAGGCGCGAAGATAGACGAAAGACAGATAGACACAGAGACATAGTTTTCTTTGAAAATATTGCTCTTCTATACCGCCAGTTAAAAGAAAAAATATGAAAAGAAGCTTACGTCCACATCAGCCTACAGGTAACGCATCCGCCTAGGAAGCGAGAGAATCTGAGCGCGCTGGTTCGAATCTAGACGGTATTTTCTCACCCTCCACTAGACATTGAAAAGTGGTCTGAACGCTAGTCATTCGGATGAGACGATAAACCGAGGTTCCGTGTGAAGCATGCACTTACGCACGCAAAAGAACCCACGGCAACAAAAGGGTTGTCCCTGGCGAAATTCTGTAGAAAAATATCCACTTCGATAGGAAAAACAAACAAACAAAAAAATGCACGCAGGAAAAAAAAAAACAGCAAAAAAATAGGTGGCGCTCTCAGTGTAGCGACACGCTCTCCCTGGGGAGAGCAGCCCGAATTTCACACAGAGAAATCTGTTGTGACAAAAAAAAGAGAAATACAAATACAACTGATATAGTCAGGCTGACGATGTTGGCAGGGGGTTGGGGGATATTAGATACATAGATAGATGAATAAAACAGAGAAACAGGCAGCCATACAGACAGGCAAACAGACAGACAGAATGCGGGGCACTGTTCAGTTGTTTCCATGTTTCCATCGTGGTAATGGATGTCGGGAATGGAGGTCGTAATGGTATCTAATCGAAATCACACACACACACACACACACACACACACACACACACACACACACACACACACACGCATACGCATTAACACACACACACACACACGCACACACACACACACACACTCACGCACGCGCACGAGCATGTACGCACACACACACACACACACACACACACACACACACACACACACACACACACACACACACACACACACACACAATCACACGTCCGTGCGCACACACGCACTCCTTGTTTAAAAATGAGCAGCGTCGCGGAATGCCATTTTGTTCCAACACTGGGAGCAAATAGAATATTGATTGAGGAGTTGTGTGCTTCTTGCTGGTCCTTTTTTGAATTTTTTATATGTCATGGCCCGGAACCAGTCAGCCACTAAACGTCCATCGCCTGGACTCCCCCCCCCCCCCCCTCACCCCCTACTCCCCGTCTACCCCCACTACCACCACAAACCATCATCATCATCATCATCATCACCCTCCTCTCTTCACACCTTCGCAGTATTCGCCTATGTCTGCCTGTCTCTCTATCTGTCTGTCTCTCTCCCTCACTCACTCATTCTCCCCCCCCCCCCCCCTTTCTCTGTCTGTGCCTCTGTCTCTCTCTGTCTGTGTCTCTGTCTCTCTCTGTCTGTGTCTCTGTCTGTCTGTCTGTCTCTCTCCTTTTTTTATTTGAATGTCTGCAATTTTCACTCTCACGCTCGATCAGCTCACTCTCTGTCTGTCTGTCTGTCTCTTAGTGTCTCTGTCTCTGTCTGTCTGTCTGTCCGTATGTCTGTCTGTCTCTCTCTCTGTCTCTCTCTCTGTCTCTATCTGTCTCTCTCTCTCTCACACACACACACGCGCACACACACACACACACGCA
>NC_134893.1:32629600-32642100 GCF_041734735.1 Babylonia areolata
TCATCCGAATGACTCACTAGTGTCCAGACCACCACTTAAGGTCTAGGGGAGGGGGAGAAAATACTGGCGACTGCCGGTGTAATTCGAACCAGTGCGCTCAGATTCTCTCGCTTCCTAGGCGGACGCGTTACCTCTAGGCCATCACATGTAGGCCATCACTCCGCGCATGCGCAACATCATCATCACACAGTTCTGTCCAGTCAGAACGTATTGTCCGTTGTTCATCACTGACTTCTCATCAGCACATAATGATTGTTGGTGTCCACTTGAAAAGTTGAGGGGGTCAGCCATGGCTTCCAGGGGAAGGGGGAACAAGCCATAGCTAATTAACTCACTGCCGCCTGTTGTCTTCAGTAGTTTTGCTATGATATGAGTGTTTATATAGGGTTTCATAATGGAGAGCTCAGAAACGGTGTGTGTGTGTGTGTGTGTGTGTGTGTGTGTGTGTGTGTATACATGTCTGTCCGTGTGTCTGTGCGCGCTTCTGTGTGCGTGTGTGTGTCTGTCTGTCTGTCTGTGTCCGTGCATGCACGTATTTCCTTATCTACTCCACACACACACACACACACACACACACACACACACACACAACGTACGAATAGACACAGAGGGACTCTCTCTCTCTCTCTCTCACACACACACACACACACACACACACACACACACACAGAGACGGAGAGAGAGAGAGAGAGAGAGAGAGAGAGAACATAATCTGATTAACACGAGGAGATGTTTCATGTTTTCCAGCGACTTGGGTGGGAGGCGCTTACATCAATGGAACAGCGGAAATCATTGTCCGCAGCGGTCTCGCCTGGTGTCAAGCTCCCATTGGCTACGCCCTCAGCCTCGTTTTCGGTAAGTTATGGCGCGCGCGCGCACGTGTATGCATATGGTATATGTATGTATGAATGTATGTATGTATGTTTGAACATGGTCATTCCCCTTCTCCTTGCACTCACACACACACACACACACACACACACACACACACACACACACACACACACACACACACACACGGGGTCAGTAGATGTTTGACAACTACGTGCTGTCCATTCAGGGGGACTGTTCTTCGCCAACAAAATGAGGTCCCAAGGCTACGTGACGATGCTGGACCCTTTCCAGCAGAAGTACGGGGAGAGGATGGGCGGCCTCATCTACATCCCTGCCCTCATGGGCGAGGTCTTCTGGACTGGCGCCGTCCTCTCCGCCCTCGGTCAGTGTGTGTGTGTGTGTGTGTTTGGGGTGGGGGGTGGGGGGGCTACGGGGATATATATATATATATATATATATATATATATATATATATATATATATACTATAGATAGATAGATGGATAGATAGACTGACAACATGAACTCAAGGCCACACTGGCGCGCTCAGTGGATTATGCTGCATACCGGTCAGATATCTGCCCAGCAGATGCTGTGTAGTGTATGCATATGGATTTGTCCGAACGCAGTGACGCCTCCTCCTTGGGAATCGTTTATTCGACCTATATATTTATTCATATATCTATCTATCTATTGTTAGGTGCTACACTGTCCGTGATCATGGACATCCCACCAGAGCCGATATTTATTTATTTATCTATAGTTGCTGCACTGTCTGTGATCATGGACATCCCACCGGAGCCGATATTTATTTATTTATCTATCTATTGTCAGGTGCTACACTGTCCGTGATCATGGACATCCCACCGGAGCCGATATTTATTTATTTATCTATCTATTGTCAGGTGCTACACTGTCCGTGATCATGGACATCCGTCCGGAGCCGGCCATCATTGCCTCGTCCTGTATTGCCCTGTTCTACACCTTGATAGGGGGGCTCTACTCTGTGGCATACACCGATGTCGTGCAGCTCTTCTGCATCTTCTTCGGGCTGGTAAGGGTTACTGCACTGCACTACACTATAGGCATGCATGCACGCGCGCGTGCACTCTCTGTCTCTCTCTGACTCTGTCTCCGTCTCTCTGTCTCTCTCTGTCTCTGTATCTCTTACTCTCTGTCTCTCTGTCTCTGTCTCTGTCTCTCTCTCTCTTTCTGTCTCTCTCTCTTCTATGTAGTATTGTGTAGTGCATGCTACGACCTATATGTAGCATTGCGTAGTGTAGACTCTGTTTCAGGGCGGGGACTGGATGAAAAAAGTGCGCCCGTGCTTATCTGTTATCCTCGAAAATAAAGAATCTTCTCTCTCTCTCTCTCTCTCTCTCTCTCTCTCTCTCTCTCTCTCTCTCTCTGTGCCTCTGTCTCTCTCTGTCTCTCTGTCACACACACACACACACACACTCTCTCTCTCTCTCTCTCTGTGCCTCTGTCTCTCTCTGTCTCTCTGTCTCTCACACACACACACACACACACACACACACACACACACACACACACACACTGGTTGTAACAAATAGATGGCACAGAATAAGTATCGCCAGATTTAGACTGAGAATGCATCCAAAAGGGTTTTATACTGACACATCCACACTCTCCCCTTGTCCAATGTGTGGGTTCCAAAGAGAGGATGAAATACATTTTTTTATTTGATTGTAAAGCATATGATGATATTCGTGATAAATGCATCATCTTCCAAACAGGTATTGCAAGGAGTAGGGATGTCACGGGTGTGCTGAAAATGAATTTTGATGACGATACAGTAAAATCACTGGCGAAGTTTATTGCCGAAGCATATAGTATTCGAAAGAAAAGTAACACGTGTTAAGAGCTTCAATACCCAGATGACCAACAACAACAAAAGTGGGGGGGGGGGGGGGGGGGGGGGGAGAAAAAGAAAGAGAAAGATTTTTTATTGTATTAACTTGAAAAATGGATAGTCATGAGTTAGTTTATCTATGTACAAGCTGTTTTTTTCTGTTTGATTTTGTGTAATTGTTTTCACAATTATTGTTCTGATTGTACCCCCATGTCACTAGAGCTGTACAGCTTATGACATTAAATATTTCAGTGTTCAGTGTGTTCTCTCTGTCTGTCTGTCTGTCTGTCAGACAGTCTCTGTCTCTACCTCTTTCTCTCTCTGTCTCTGTCTCTGTCTCTCTCATCATCATCATCATCATCATCATCACCACCATCTCTCTCCCACCACACGGCTGAGGGGAGACAATCCATCACTTGATAAAACTGAACAAATAGCTTTCCTTATTTCCCTTGCACCGACCACGGTGTTTCTTGTGGTATTGTTCAGGGTGTGTGTGTGTGTGTGTGTGTGTGTGTGTGTGTGTGTGTGTGTGTGTTACAATATGAAATACAGATTTTGATATATATACTTTAGTATAATCGGTAAAATAAGATTTTCAAAGTGGATTCTTCTGCTTGGCCGAGAAAACCTTGTTTCCATGGGTTCTCTGTTTGGTGCATTAACTACTAACGGGACCTCGGTTTATCGGCTCATTCGAATGACTAGCGTCCAGAGCACCACTCAAAGTCTATTGTTAGGGGGGGGAAACATGGCAAGCGTGGGATTCGATCCATCACCCTTTGATTATTTCGCTTCCCAGGAGGACGTGTTACCACTGGGCCTCAACCACTCCTTTTGATAATGATGATGATGATGATAAGAAGATATTGTATTGTATTGTATTGTATTGTATTGTATTGTATTGCATTTCTCTTTTTCGTCACAGCAGATTTATCTGTGTGAAATTCGAACTGCTCTTCCCAGGGAGAACGCGTCGCTACACTACAGCGCCACCTTTTTTTTCTTTTCTTTTTTTCCTGCATGCAGTTTTCTTTGTTTTTCCTATCGAAGTGGATTTTTCTACAGAATTTTGCCAGGGACAACACTTTTGTTGCCTTGGGTTCTTTTACATGCGCTAAGTGCATGCTGCACATGGGACCTCGGTTTATCGTCTCATCCGAATGACTAGCGCTCAGACCACCACTCAAGGTAAACTGAGGTGGGAGAAAATATTAGCGACTGTGCCGTGATTCGAACCAGCGCGCTCAGATTCTCTCGCTTCCTAGGAGGATGCGTTACCTCTAGGCCATCACTCCATTACCATCAGAAAAAAATGTAACATAATAAGGAAATAGTGATGGCAATATGAAATAGTAATATTAGATAAAACTAATAATAGTAATGTAAACTACTACTGCTATTACTACTACTGCTACTGATTATCATCATCATTAGAATACATCGACTTCTTCTTCTTCTTCTTCTTAGTTCGTGGGCTGCAACTCCCACTTTCACTCGTATGTACACGAATGAGCTTTTACGTGTATCACCTGACCTTTTTTTTTTACCCCGCCGCCATGTAGGCAGCCATACTCCGTTTTCGGTGGATATCGACATCATCATAAAAAGTAATCGTCGTCATCATCGTCAATAATACAAATGCCAATAATGATAATAACAACAACAACAACAAAAACACGTGTCCTACCCCTATGACCGTTTCTACCCAGCCATGTAGGCAGCCATACTCCGTTTTCGGGGACCGGGGGGTGGGGAGGGGGATGATCGACAACACCATAAAAAGCAATCATCGTGATCATCATCATCATTAATAATGATAACAACAGACACAACAACAACACGTGTCGTGTACCCCCACCCCCACCCCCGAACCCCCTCCTCCCCCCCCTACCCCACCCCTAACCCCCCACACCCCCTACACCCCACACACCCCACTGTGACACTGACACACACACACCTCATCCTGATGCAGTGGTTCAGCCTGCCGTTCGCCATGACTCACGAAGCCGTCAGCCCGCTGAGCACCAATGCCACAGAGCTGTGGATCAAGACGGTGGACCCTGTGCACACCGGGTACTACATCGACTGCTACCTCGTCCTCATCTTCGGGGGGATCCCCTGGCAGGTTGGTCACTGAGAGACAGCAAAGGTTTTCTCTCTCTCTCTGTCTCTGTCTCTCTCTGTGTGTGTCTGTATCTCTCTGTCTCTGTCTGTCTGTCTCTCCCTTGCTCGTATTTTGTTTACCATTAATTTGGAATTTGTAGTGGTAATGTAATAACCCCTTCAGAGATGGGCCATGGCTTGTTCTGGATGAAATATTCGCATTCGCATTCGCATTCGCATTCTCTCTCTCTCTCTCTCTCTCTCTCTCTCTCTCTCTCTGTTTATCTGTTTATCTGTCTCCCTCTCTCTCTCTCTCTCTCTGTTTGTCTGTCTGTCTCTCTCTCTCTCTCTCTCCATCTCTCTCTCTCTCTCTCTGTTTATCTTTCTGTCTGTCTCTGTCTGTCTGCCTGCCTGTCTCTCCCTCTCTCTCTTTCTCTGTCTGTCTGTCTGTCTCTCTCTGTCTCTTTCTCCCCCCCTCTCTCTCTCCCTCCCTCCCTCTCTCTCTCTCTCTGTTAATCTGTCTGTCTGTCTGTCTCTGTCTGTCTGTCTGTCTCTCTCATCTCTTTCACCATTCCCATTCCCATCCACTCCCCGTTCCCACCCCATTCCCATTCCCACCCCCATTCCCATTCCCCTTCCCACCCCCATTCCCATTCCATTCCCATCCCATTCCCACACCATTCCCATCCCATCCCCATCCACTCCCATTCCCACCCCCATTCCCATCCCATTCCCACCCCACTCCCATTCCATTCCCACCCGATTCCCATTCCTATCCCACTCCCATTCCCATCCCATTCCCATTACCCACACCACTCCCATTACCCACACCACTCCCATTCCCATCCCATCCCCATCCCCATCCACTCAGATTCCCACCCCACTCCCATTCCCATCCCATTCCCACCCCATTCCCATCCCATTCCCACCCGATTCCCATTCCCATCCCATTCCCACCCCACTCCCATTCCCATTCCCATCCCATTCCCACCCCACTCCCATCCCATTCCCATCCCACTCCCATCCCACTCCCATCCCACTCCCATCCCATTCCCACCCAATTCCCATCCCATCCCATCCCATTCCCACCTCACTCCCTTTCCCAGTACCATCCCATTCCCATCCCATTCCCATCCCACTCCCATCCCATTCCCACCCAATTCCCATCCCATCCCATTCCCACCTCACTCCCTTTCCCAGTACCATCCCATTCCCATCCCATTCACATTCCCATCCCATTGCCACTCCCAAGTTTGATTTTATGTCATCTCTAAGGATATTCAATCATGTACATATCTCTTCAGATTTTTTCTTCTTTTTCTTCTTCTTCATCTTCTTTCTGTAGGGTGTTCTATGTGAAAATGTTCCTAGCTGTGTGTGTGTGTGTGTGTGTGTGTGTGTGTGTGTGTGTGTGTGTGTGTGTGTGTGTGTGTGTGTGTGTGTGTGTGTGTGCGTGATTTCTTAATTTACTTGAACATTTACTTGTCTGTCAGATACGTATTTAGTTGTTGTTTTTTTTGTTTTGTTTTTTTGTTTGTTTTTTTTATTATTGTATTAATACATTAATATGTCTTGAAAGGCCAAAATGTGCTTACATGTGTGTGTGTGTGTGTGTGTGTGTGTGTGTGTGTGTGTGTGTGTGTGTGTGTGTGTGTGTGTGTGTGTGTGTACATCTTGTGTGGAGTGGGTGTGGGTTTGTGGGTTGGAGTTTGAGCGGGATGTTTTGCGTGTTCGGGTGTATTCGTGTATGTTTAGTATGCATGCGTCATTGTCTTTTTTCATTGCAAACGCGCAGGGCTTCTGTGTCATTAGACTGGGCGTACCAAATGTCCTTTTTCTATTTATCTATTTGTTATAATGACATGCACAAACAATACGACCACACAGTGAATTTCTCTTTTGAGATAATAAAGTTGACATTGACCTGACCTGACCGGACGCGACCCGACCCGACCTGACCTGACCTTGACCTTGACCTTGACCTGACCTGACCTGACCTAACTGGTGTTGTCTGTGCCCAGGTGTACTTTCAGCGCGTGCTGTCGGCCAAGTCAGCCACCAATGCCCAGCTGCTGTCGTACATCGCTGCTGCAGGCTGCATCATCATGGCACTACCGGCCATGCTTTTTGGGGCCGTGGCTGCTGAGACTGGTAGGTTCTTGCTCTTGTTGCTTATAGTCCAGCCGGCCGCACAGGTCCATAATTTATCAGGACTGTCAAAGCGTACAAAGTGCTCAGCCGCGTCAACACAAAACTGTCACACAACCCACTGAAACACACTTCGTGATAAGTATCCCAACCATTTAGCTCCTTATGGCAAATGTGGAGTGATGGCCTAAAGGTAACGCGTCCGCCTAGGAAGCGAGAGAATGTGAGCGCGCTGGTTCGAATCACGGCTCAGCCGCCGATATTTCCTCTCCCTCCACTAGACCTTGAGTGGTGGTCTGGACGCTAGTCATTCGGATGAGACGATAAACCGAGGTCCCGTGTGTAGCATGCACTTAGCGCATGTAAAAGAACCCACGGCAACAAAAAAGGGTTGTTAATGGCAAAATTCTGTAGAAAAATCCACTTCCATAGGAAAAACAAATAAAACTGCAGGCAGGGAAAAAAAAAAAATGGGTGGCGCTGTAGTGTAGCGACGCGCTCTCCCTGAGGGAGAGCAGCCCGAATTTCGCACAGAGATATCTGTTGTGATAAAAAGAAATGCAAATACAAATACAAATACAACAAACAAATAAGACTGGGCTATGCTGAAGACGCCAGCCATTCCGCCTAATCCATCATCCCCAGACTGGTAGGTTGCAAGGCCTAGGCCTATGTCACGCCAGGGCAGCAAGTATCAGGAGGACTTTTCCCAGTCCTACTCCCCACCCGTGTTTGGTCGTTCATTCATTCATTCGTTTGTTCGTTCGTTCGTTCGTTCATTCGCTCATTCATTCATTCATTCATTTATTTATTCGTCATATTTCAATAAATGCATTTATTCATTTATTCATTTATTTATTCATCAATTACTCTCTCTGTCTCTCTGTCTCTGTCTCTGTCTCTGTCTCTCTCTCTCTCTCTCTCTCTCTCTCTCTCTCTCTCTCTCTCTCTCTCTTTCGTTCCCTCTCTTTTCATAGTTAAAAAACTGAGGGTGATTCTTATTTTCATGTACCTGAAAAAAAAAAAAAGGATTGTCAAGAGTTAATCTTATTGGCCTCTGATTCTGGTATGTCTTTTGCGTTCCATTTTGTTCCAGTTCATTGTTTTCACCACTGTTGTTCTGATTTGCACCACATAGGCCTATGTCACTAAAAGAGCTGTACAGCTAATGACAGGTCCGGTTCGCCTATTCCCGTTCGGCCTTTTTTTTTCTTTTTTTTTTTTTTTTCTTTAATTGTCCCGACACCCTCAAAAGCCTCTTGAGACTTTGACTGTGTCCCATTTCGCCTACCTGCCATTTCCGTTTCACCTGTTCAGCTTCTCTTTGTGTCTTTCTCTGTCTCTCTGTCTCTCTCTCTAACAAACACACACGCGCGCGCGCGCACACACACACGCACGCACGCATACACACACGCACATACAGATGGAGCAACTGGATACGCATGCGAACTGAGATGAGACGAATCGAGATCACCAGTTCGGTGATAAGATTGGCGTATCGGGGACAGGCGAAACGGGAATGGGCAAAACTGGAATGGGCAAAACGGGAATGGACTAAACGGGAATGAGCTAAACGGGTATGGCCAAAACTGGAATGGGCGAATCGCGGGGTGACTCCTGTGTGTCAAACAAAACCAGTGATCTGTCTGTCTGTCTGTCTGTCTGTCTCTCTCTCTCTCTCTCTCTCTCTCATTCTCTCATTCCCCCTCTCTGTCTGTCCCTTCCCTCGAAGACTGGAACGCCACGGAGTACGACGGAGAGCTGCCCATCCCTGACAAGCAGCTGAACTTGATCCTGCCCATGTGCCTGCAGTTCCTGTGCCCGGCGGTCATCTCCTTCCTGGGGCTGGGCGCCGTCTCCGCCGCCGTCATGTCCTCGGCAGACTCCTCCATCCTCTCCGCCTCTGCTATGTTCGCCCGGAACATCTACAAGCTCATCTTCCGTCAGAAGGTAGGGAGGCTGTATTGCTCTTACTCCTTTTTTTTTTTTTTTTTTTTTTTTGTCACAACAGATTTCTCTGGAAATCTGTGAAATTTGGACTGCTCTCCATGGGGAGAGCGCGTCGCTACACTGACAGCGTCACCCATTTTTTGTGTTTTTTGTTGTTGTTGTTGTTGTTTTTGTGCCAGCAATGTTTTTTCCTATCGAAGTGGATTTTTTTTCTACAGCATTCTGCACACGGAACCTCGGTTTATCCTCTCATCTGAATGACTAGCGCCCAAACTACCACTGTAGGTCTAGTGGAAAGGGGGAGAAAATACTGGCGACTGTGCCGGGATTCGAACCAGTGCGCTGAGATTCTCTCGCTTCCTAAGCGGACGCGTTACCTCTAGACATTCATTCCACAACATGCAGTTGACATTGACGTAACACGCATAACCTGCCATCTGAACAACAGGTCTTCTTGCTAAAGAATGACAAAGAAGAGAACAAATCCCCGACAAAATGAAGGCCTTCTTTTGTTGTTTTTTTAAGCAGGGACTTATCATTCAACAGACATTATCATCTATATGTCTGTCTGTCTGCCCCTAGTCGGGGGGATGGATCGTAGACGTTGAGGTGAGGAGGGTAGATATACTCAGAGTAACTGTGATCAGTGAAGCTTATTCACCGCCAGAAGGTGAGGGAGACTGGGGAGGGGAGCGGGGGGGGGGGGGGTTGTGCAGAATGTGTAATTGAAGTTGTGGAGAGATCGAGGGTTAGTGGTTGTAAAGCTCATCTTCTGATTCCAGTGTGTGACTTTTCTCATGTGTTGAGTCTGTAGGTCATCCCCCACCCCCTTCCCTTCCCCCAGCTGTCCATCCCACTACAATCATTCCAACCCCGCCTCTTCCTCCATGAAGAAGAATTGATCATAGATATATACAGGACAGAGGTAAGCATCCCGAGTGTCAGCGAACGTAAACCTCGTTGAATCACAGATGTTGAAGGGAATCAGATAAGTATAATGAGTGTATACCTCCGCTGTGGCGAAGCGGACTGACCACTGGGAGGATGCTGATTCAACGCTAAGGATTTTTCAGCCCATGGCCGGCTCCTATACCAAGAGTTGGGTGCACAACGTACAGGCTCAGCTAGGAGGACTGGGACCATACAGTCGAAGGTCATCCGCTTTACGGATGCGTCTTTAGGGTTTGTCGCACAAACGTCCTGACCACCACAACGGGTATCTGTATCTTTGGAGCTGGGATGACGCCATGATATAAATATTATAAAAAAATGAAGCATACAGTACATCCTTCTCATAATAGTACCAAACCTGAATGCACTCCCACTGCATCATCGTTGCCTTCATCGTCGTCATCTCATCATCTTCGTCACCATCATCATACTTCATCAAATCTAGAGAAAGTGGCCGTCCATATCATTCAGCCTTTCATGCTCTGCTCTGACTGCACTTTTAATTTCCCCTCCACCCGCCCACTCAATCTGACTCCACGACTGAGCCATCACTGTCGACACTTGGGAGCGAAGAAGGTGGTGTACTTCCTACTTGACTCCACGCCTAAGCCATTACTGTCGACACTTGAGGGCTAAGTAGGTGGTATCCTACCTATAGTGAATCAGAACAGTCATTACTGAACAGCAACGAAGCGACTCAGTTGACAGTCTGGTACTGGAATACCGGAAGCAACGATTGATCGTTCATGATAAGCAACGGGTCTTCCGTAGAGGCGAACAGTGGGTAACCAGAGGAATGAATACCCCCCCCCCCCCCCCCCCCCACACACACACACTTCCTCCCTCCCCCTCCATGACAGTGAACTAATGTCTTTCTTCATGCCTCGGCCACAAGTCCCAAAATCAAGCATAAATACAATGGTCATCAAAGCTGTAAAGGTGCCATCTCATCGTTATATTTATTCTTTCTTCCTTTCTTACAACTCCTTTTGGACAAAGCGATGGAAACAGTTACAGTTGTTGAAACGTTTTAGCTTTTATCCTTCACGGTCATTTAAAATCGATATATAATATACGGTTAGACCATGTTGTATTAGCCCAGTGACGGTAGTGTTCGTGTATCCTCACGTTAGTGCTTAAAGCAAGACTATCTCCAGTTCTATTTATGTTTCCTTCCGTGCTGGCCATTGCCTGTTTTCCCTCTAACCCCTTAACTCTGCGGAGAATGAAACTACCCATGCCTGTGCTTGCTATGTCAGAGATCAATGTCTATCAGTAATTGCAAATTGCCTGCTTCCGAAAGGCGTCAACAGTTACTTTTTTTTTACTCGTTGGAGTAACGTCAGAAATAAGGAAATGCTGTCTCTTGCAGTGGGACGTCATCGCTGAACACCCACGTTGTGTGTGCAGGCCTCTGAAGTGGAGATCATCTGGGTGATGCGGGCCGCAGTCTTCGGAGTCAGCTTGATGGCCCTGGCAACCGCCCTCACCGTGTCCTCCATCTACGAGCTCTGGTTCCTGTGCGCCGACTTCGTCTACATCATCATCTTCCCGCAGCTCGTCTGCGTCATCTACGTTGAGGACACCAACACCTACGGGTCGCTGGCCGGGTACCTGATGGGGCTGTTCTTTCGCCTGGGTGGGGGCGAGCCGTCCATGCACCTGGAACCCATCATCAAGTACCCCTGGTACAACGAGGAGGAGAAGCTGCAGCTGTTCCCCTACAAGAGCTTCTCCATGCTGATGTCCCTCCTCACCATCATCGGCGTCTCCCTGCCACTCAAGCACCTCTTCGAGGCCGGCATCCTGGCGCGCCGCTACGACATCTTCATGTGCGTGGTCAACATCCCCGACGAGAACATCGTGCTGGCCCAGCGGGACAGCATGACCGAGCACACCAGTATAGCCTCCTTCGGCAAGAACGCCGCCAACGGCAAGATCAACCCCGCCCTCAAGTTCTCCCAGGAGGACCTCGTCGGCGACCACGGCTACGACAGCATTGACGAGAGGCCCAAACTGACCCACAAACTGTCCGTCTCTGGCCAGTAGTCGTCCGTCTGCCCTTCTGATGTGGTCAGCCTGGAGGAATGGTGGAGTCCTGATGATGAAGATGATGATGATGATGACGATGATCGTGGAACCGTGACGTCCTTCTTCGGGACCATTGGTGGCGTCTGCTGCTGGATCCCTGTTGTCTTTGTGTGCTCGTCGGCATGTCTGCACGGACCACACCGAATGTTTCAGGGTGACAGAACAGGACAGAGGAGTACAGGGTTTAGGAGACAGTTTTTCATTTTCATATCTGAACGATTTATTCAACATGCAGCCTCAGACAACACGAAGGGAAAGAAAGAAGTTCGTTGGTGTAATGTCTGACTGTAATGAAGCTATTTTTCTGAGAGGAAGGAGAATGTCAAAGGTACGCGTTCAAAAAATACCGCGTTGTTAGCAATATTAATCCCCTCAATCTGTAGTTAAATATTTTTTTTTATTACATGGAGAAAATCCAGTAAATCTATTTATGTGGTGGGTGGAGATACGCTGCCTAATGTTTATGCCACTGGCGTTCACATATAAACGAACTTTGACATGAAACAGACTGTGTCAGAGTCTTTACAAAGATCACACTTCCTGCTCAA
>NC_134893.1:32647100-32729600 GCF_041734735.1 Babylonia areolata
CCAGAGGAATCGGCCTGATAGAAGACAAACACGAAGGGAAAAAAAAGAAGAAGAAATTTAGAAGAATGGTAGGTAAGGTGGTGGGGGAGGGGGAGCAGAACAGGAGAGAAGAAATTCTGACAGATCATTGGCCAATCTATTCAACTTTGAATATTTGGTCAGTCAAATACATCCAACACATATTTTACGAATAGAATCGTGTTATACCCGATCTTTACAATACTTTCAAAGTTAAAATCTATTTGAATCGGAGATAAACTGGTGAACAGTTTGAAATATGAATATATTTGTATGATGTTGGAGATCAGGATCTCCATGCAACAGAGTTTTAAAGTGGATGTAGTTTGGAGATAAAGTTAAGATTGTGTTTGCCCGAGCCATATGAAAGTCTTGACAAAATAATAACAAAGATCGTCTTGTTCAAGTTACAACAACTGTTGGCAAGTCTGAAAACACAAAACTAACAATCCATCCATACTTTGTTTTTCCCCTATCAATAAAGCGTCTATTAGGACAGTTGCATTGGATGTGAGGCGCATAGTAAGTAGTCGCCATTGTAGTCGTGGTGGCCTGTCCCTGGGTGGGTTTTCGGTTTTCCGTCTTTGGAACGGACAAGATAAAAATGGAAGTTTTTCGATTACCAGTAATGCATGGTTTAATTTTGGCTTATGATTGTGTGTTTACATACAACGTGAGTCTATGATATTAACTCGGTGTTTCGATTGTGTGCGCTCGCGTGCGCGCGCACCGTGTGTGTGTGTGTGTGTGTGTGTGTGTGAATCTAAAATCAAAGAGGAATCCATCGACAACTTGTCCAAACATGTTTAAAAAAAAAAAAAGGGAGGGGACTACTATTGTTTGGTATGTTTGTAAACAGCAGGCCTACCCCCTCGCCCAAACCCGTCACCTAAAGGCAAACGAACAAACTTCTTCTTCTTCTTCTTCTTCTTCTTCCGCGTTCCCTGGCCACGCTAGATTTTCAGTCCGGTCAGGACAGCGAAGTCCGCGGTCCATCGCAGGGACCACACCGGTCCCCACAGTTTCTCTTGGAGCTCCACCGGGCTGGGCCATGCCTGGCGTCTCGGAGCGTCGAAGGTGGGGCAGGACTGCAGGATTCGGGAGGGGGTCTGTGGGCCTGTGCCATAAGGGCACTGGTCAGTATTATCATGATATCTTCAAACGAACAAACGATCCAAGAAGAAAATCACGAACGCCGTTACTACTTTAAAATGTTGCGCTTCCCCTTCTCTCCAACCTCTCCAAACACCCCCCTACTCCCCCCTCCCACGCCCCCCTCCCCCCCCAACACACACACACACACACACACACACACACACACACACACACACACACACACACACACACATGTACACATGCACAAATACGCACGCGCGTGTGCGCTCTTTAGAAAAGGTCATAGTGGTCTAGTGTTGTAACAGACAAAAGTATTGTGGGTTTTTTTTGTTGTTGTTTTTTTTGTTTTTGTTTTTTTTGTTTTTGTTTTTTTAACAGCACAGCCTTGTGCACTTACAAATCAAAACAAAAAGAAAATGAAACAATTTTTTTAAAAAGTAAATCAATGAATAAATCAACAAACGTTTACATCGTAGTCCATAATCTGATACTCAACAAAAAAAAAACACCCCAAAAAAACAGAAAAAAAAACAAACAAAAAAAACCAAACAAACAAAAAAACAAACAAACAAAAAAAAAACAGAAAAAAACAAACAAACAATAGAAAGCATCATACCTTTCCAGTAGGCTCAACTTTATTGATTAACTGGAATTAATAATTCGCACGAAATTGTCAGACACTGAGTCATACTATATGCTGCGTATGTTGGTACCACGTCTTCCACTGTGAAGGGCAACACACAGGGACAGCATGGGGACCCCCTCCTTCTACACACACACACACACACACACACACACACACACACACACACACACACACACACACACACACACACACACACACACACACACACACACACACACACACACACACACACACACACATACACACACATACACACACGCGCGCGCACGCGGTGCTCTGTGAAAGAAAAAGAAACACCAAGAAACAGTGACGTAGAATCCTGGAATGTCTGTGTTTTGCCAGACGGTCGTTGATGTTGTTGGAATGATCGGACATGAGGACGGACGTGACACTATGTAGCCAACACCTGGTATGTGGTCTCTAACTCGGGGGGGGGGGGGGGGGGGATAGGGGGCGGGGGGTAGCAGATGGACTGAGGAGGATCCGGGGTGAGGGAGGGAGCAGTCCCTCACGGTATGACCCATAATGACCCACGTGGTAATGCTGACGTCTATATAAAGCCGTCCACCAGCCCGCCTGACTTCATGAACAAGAACTCAGTGCGCTCTCTTTCCCACTATCTCTTTCACAAACGGCCACTTGTCACAGTGTG
Organism: Babylonia areolata; assembly: GCF_041734735.1. Classification (NCBI taxonomy): domain Eukaryota; kingdom Metazoa; phylum Mollusca; class Gastropoda; order Neogastropoda; family Buccinidae; genus Babylonia; species Babylonia areolata. The sequence goes on from NC_134893.1 coordinate 32,649,533, forward strand.
ACGTCCCCCAACCTTCCTGCCCTCGTTTCTCACAAAAAAAGCCTCGTCGGATCTTTTCGCTTTCACGCTGGAAGAACTCACAAGCAGCCACTGTTGCAGCAGCACTCCTTTCTCGCAAACTGGAGTTGTAGCCAACCCTCGCCCTGCTGCCGCATTCTCCTTGTCTTCCAGAAGAGTAAGACCGACACGATCCTCCTTCCGCGGCGCGTCTCCGGCTCCACGCTTCTCGTTGTCGTCTACTTACCGAGTGGTGCGCGTGTACGTGTACGTGTACGTGTGTGTGCGCGGCCATGTCCTGGAACATGCCATACCTGGTGCCCGTGCCCATAGAATCCCTGGCCAGTGGCAACCTGTGCGCCGCCCGCCCTGAACTGAGCCTCCCCACCTCCATGGACCGACCCCCCCACCAGCACCAGCTGAGCACTGTTCGGTGTTGGGCGAGCGGCGGCATCCCGCCTAGCAAGTTCCGCCGTTCAGCGCTGGGTGTAGAAGACTCTGATTGACTGTGTTGCCCGTCACTGTGATCGTTAAACGCTCTTTCCCTGGAGGGAGCTTCTTCCCTCTCTTTTCGTCCATTTCGCTCGCAAGACCCTGAGTCTCTACCCCCCACCCCCACCCCCGCCACCCTACCCCCTCTCTCCTCCACACCCCCCCACTCCTCAACCACCCCAAGGCTACCCCTTGCCGCTTCTCGCCCCCTCCGCACAGTGCACGCTCCACACACCGTCCCGTGCCATCATGACCATGCCGATTAGTATTACTGCAGGCAGAAAGACCCGCGCTACGACCACCGAACAACAAGGCCAGAACAACATCACGCCGGTTCTAACCACAGGCTGAAGTTTTCTTTCCAAAGGTAGCATGCCGGGATCTCGTTGGTCTGTCCAGGATCGGGCATCATTCTTGCCCGGCTCAACAACTGAGTCCTGTCCCAAATTAATGAATAAGCTGGACGCCGAGGTGGTTTTCCAACAGCAGGGTTCAAGCTGGGTAGGGGGCGGGGGGGATCTGAGCACCGTGGTTATCAACAGCTCACCATCGCTTCCGGTCACCTGTTCATGGGCTGACCGAGGCTCACTCTGTCTCGGCAAGTTCTTCACCTGCACATGGAGCACGTCCACGTCTCTTCTGAACCTTTAGTCTACGTCCCCTGCATGGGGCATGCAACCAACAGAGGTGTGGCTTCCACAGGCAGCGCTTCCATGTGCCAGCAGTCCAAGGATGTGTTGTCATGAAGGTAAGATTTATTAATCTATATATTTTTCGCTTTTACGGGTGTTTAGAAAAAAATCATTTGAATGAATCTTCCATTATCATCCATTATTCTCAGAAGCTGTCCATCCTGTGGGTCTTTCTTATCTGAGAAATGTATCGTGATCGCAGATTCTTCGTGCAAAACCCTTTCCTTCTTCATCTTCTGGTAAACAGGTAATTTCGCGGTAAATAAATGGATGAATAATATATATGTTTATATATATATATATATATATATATATAATTACTGTTATTATTAGGGGATAGATAGGTCGATAGATAGATAACAAAATAAATAAGTAAATAAATGAATACATAAATGAATAGATAATTAAGTGAACATTGACCCTCTGTCACAGAACTCGCCGTGTCACCCACGGTCCCTGCTAGCATCCTACTCCTTCCTTCCTTCCTCCCATCCGGGCTCAGAGCGTTGACGTCACCAACAGTCACGTGACACCTGGCGGATCCCACTGCCTCCAGAGACTGATGACCAGCACACGTCGCCGCCATCTTCCCCTACCTTCTCCCCACCCGCCCACCTCCTCCTCCTCCTCCTTCCCTCCTCACTGGCACCACCAGAATAGCCGGCACCTTCCGGAGACCTTTCTCCCGTTCGTTTCAACCACTCAGAGAAATGTGCATCTTCTCGCCGACCCCCACATAGGAACAGCTTGCGGATTTGCCTCCTCTTTGACCACATAATATATTAATTTTTTTAACGGTTGGCTTTTCTATTGACTGAGTTTGTATACCTAAGAATCTTTGTATCGCTTGCTTTTATATGCCTTTGGTATAGATTTTTTTTTTTTTTTTTTTTTTGGATGGTTTGTCAGAAACGTACACATTATTATTGTACATCTTTAAACGTGTTTTATATTTTTTTGATTGTGAATGTGCATTTGTACTTTCTCGCAAGTAAACAGCGAACTTACGCGTATCCCCCCCCCCCTCCCCCATATGAAATGGACATGAATTTACTCATCACAAAAGTTTCTTTGTTTTGAAACGAACAAGCAAACAAATATTCATAGAATTAACTGATTTATTTGCTTTTATTTTCATCAATAAAGAAACTGGGGGTCTCTAATTGTATACTGAACGGTTTCCAAGTCAGAAAAGCGCTGTCATTTTCTACACCAGTACATTTATCGACTCGCAGAAAATGTTTAAAGAAGTGAAGTTAGATTCCAAATAACCTTTCAAGATTTGTAAGTGAATACAAACACAAGATAAAAGCAAATCCCCAGTCCATTTATCAAAATCACGGTTATGTTATATCGCTTGAATATCTTGTAAATATTTTTTGTAAATATTTTTCAAACATTTTAAACACCTTCGGATACCATCTGAATTATTGATTGTAACTTTGGCTTTGATATATTGGACAAAATGTTTTGATTTTTATACCAGTTTTCTGTCTTCTGCAGAAGAATTTTTAAACCTGTTTTGTTTAATGCCAACAAGATTTGTAGACGGATTTTATGTGTGTATTTTGAATAATACTTTTGTCTTTCTATCTCTATATGTCAGTACGTCTGTTTGTCAGCCACTGTTTCTGCAAATCAGTATGCTCTTCGTTTCATTTCATTTAATCTGTGCGTGCGTGCGTGTGTGTGTGTGTGTGTGTGTGTGTGTGTGTGTGTGTGTGTGTGTGTGTGTCCCTCTCTGTCTTCTGTCTCTGTCTTTTTCAATATTTTTTTGCCTCTGTGTGTGTGTGTGTGTGTGTGTGTGTGTGTGTGTGTGTTTTAATTTGTATGACAACTACATCTATAAAACTGTTATTTTTGTAGCATTGTGGTTTCTAGTCTTTTAATACTTTTACAACAAATCCATTTTGTATCGAATAATAATGCGTATGTTTTGAACCTTACTAACGGCTATGTAACTTTTTGATACCTTTGATTATTTTTTTGAACATGGTGACTTTTGATAACTTACTTTGGATATGGAGTGTGTGTGTGTGTGTGTGTGTGTGTGTGTGCGCGCGCGCGCGTATGTGTGTGTCTGTGTGTGCGTGCGTGCTTGCTTTCGTGCGTGCGTGCGTATGGCTGTATGTGCATGCGTGCAGTTGTGTCTGTGTGTTTATATCGCCCTGTACGTCATGCCATTTTCGTTTGAGCACAATTCAGTGTATTTACGTTGTAACTCACAGATTTGTACATTGCTTAATAATTAATTTTGATAGTTCTTTGATATCTTTTCTAATCTTTTTTTTTTTTCAATCAACATCTAAGTTCCTTGTTTTAATGCAATGTTTTTGATGTATTATTTGTAAATTCGATTTTGTGCTTTGGAAATATTCTTCCTTTGATAAAATGATCACGCACAGCGTAAATGAATAGAATGTATGTTGCGAGTGTAATTATGAACAACTTATCATCATCATCATTATTATTACTATTATTATTATTATTATCATTATTGTTGTTTTTGTTGTTGTTGTTGTTATCATCATGAAATGTAATTGTTCATATATTTTGCTTTGGGGGCTCATTGCTTTACTACTGTCCATGCAAAACAAGGGTTTTACAGTTTGTGAACTTATACGAATGGATGTTTTTACGCTGGCAGATTTCCATGCCCATAAGATGTCTATCATTACTGTAACCTAGCTACTGCGTGTGTATGTGCGGGGTGTGTGTGGGGGGTGGGGAGGGGGGAGGGGGGGAGGGGAAGGGACAGTATTGGTACATGTGTGGCGGTTGAGGGTTGGGCTGAAGTTGGGATGACAGGAGGGATTCTATGTGTGCGTGAGTGCATGCGCGCGCACGTGTGTGTGTGTGTGTGTGTGTGTGTGCGCGCGCGCGCGCGCCCGCGTGTTCGTGTGTGTATGTGTGTGTGTGTGTGTGTGTGTGTGTTCGACCGCGACAATGACGGGCGCAATAGCCGAGTGGTTAAAGCGTTGGACTGTCAATCTGAGGGTCCCGGGTTCGAATCACGGTGACGGCGCCTGGTGGGTGAAGGGTGGAGATTTTTCTCATCTCCCAGGTCAACATATGTGCAGACCTGCTAGTGCCTGAACCCCCTTCGTGTGTATATGCAAGCAGAAGATCAAATACGCACGTTAAAGATCCTGTAATCCATGTCAGCGTTCGGTGGGTTATGGAAACAAGAACATACCCAGCATGCACACCCCCGAAAAACGGAGTATGGCTGCCTACATGGCGGGGTAAAAACGGTCATACACGTAAAAGCCCACTTGTGTGCATACGAGTGAACGTGGGAGTTGCAGCCCACGAACGCAGAAGAAGAAGAAGAAGACCGCGACAAAGAAAGGCAGAGAGAGAGAGAGAGAGAGAGAGAGAGAGAGAGATACATACATACATACATACATACAGACAGACAGACAGACAGACTGACTGACAAACAGACACAGACAGACGGAGAGAGAGACAAACAAACAGACCGACAAACTGACAGATAAACAAAGATAGTCAGAGACAGACAGATAGAGACGGAGAGAGAGACAGACACAGACAGGCAGACACATGAATAGAGACTGTCACACACACACAGAGAGAGAGAGAGAGAGAGAGAGAGAGAGAGAGAGAGACTGATCGGTGGAATGTATGTATGTATGTATGTATTAATACGTATAGACCAGAATTCACACGTACATATCGTGTTGTGCCTTGATGTTTGTGTCCGTTTTATGTCGTTCAAACAAATCATCCAGCATTATATTGAATTATCTATAATTATCGTATCGCTGTTTGTAATTAGTATTGTGTGGATGTTTGACAAGTTTTATGGACTTGTGTGTGCTCAGTGAAGTGTTTTTTTGACTTTCTTGTACGAGGTTGTTTATTTACTAGTTTATACAATTTTGAATTAGCATGAAAGATTATGTGTGTATGATGGTAAGTTGACTACGATGAATGGTCTCTACATCACGTGCTTATGTCGTACCGATTTCTCGGAATTGTCAATATCCCCATTCATCGGAATAGGCAGTTATTTGCCCATTACATGATCCCCGCCCCCCCCCCACCCCCACATAGATAGTGTGTGTGTGTGTGTGTGTGCGTGTGCGGTCGGGGGAGAGGGGGGGAGGGGCGGCGGGCGGACGCGAGTGTTTTTTTGTTTGTTTTTTTTTAAAGTTCTTCGTGTGTTCTTGTGTATATATATGTTGATGATACTCATGACAATAACTCGTAAAATACCTGATTTACTAATGGTAAGATTTTTGTATAGTTCATGTGCATGATTATGTGAAAAAACATTGACAGAAAAAAGGCACGATTTAGAGGCCTGGGGTAGTAATGTCGACTCACAGTGTAAATAATCATAACTGGAAAATGTGTATAGTATTTATTGATTTATTTTCTCATTGCCTTTCACCACAAGTGGGCCGAACAGAATCAGTTCCCAATGTTGTTGTGTTTTTTTCTGTAACAAACTAACACGATGTGTATATGCGTGTGTGTGTGCGTGTGTGTGTGTATGTGTTTGTGTGTGTGTGTGTGTGTGTGTGTGTCTGTGTCTGTGGGAGGGGGGGATTGGGGGGAGGGGTTGGGGGGGGGGGGCGGTGGGGTAGATATGCTTGTGACGGGCATTGGAGAAAGAGCGGAAAAACAAAAATCCAGCCAATCAGAATCTCTCTTCAACAAGTACAGATGAGTTTTTCGTTTTCGCTGTTTAAGAGAAAAACAACATACCTACAAGACTATTTCAAGCAAAAAGCAACAACAACAAAAAGTGGTAAAGTTATAATATTTTTTTAAAAAGAAAACAAAACCACCCATCACGTTTTAAAAGACTTATCATCTTCAAGTCAAGAAAAACAGACAGAGGTGGTAGAAAGAGGGGGGGGAGGAGAAAGAGAGAGAGGGGAGGGGGGGGTGGACAGGGAGAGAGACAGTGATAGACATATAGACAGACAGACAGACAATCTGAGACAGACAAACCGACAGACAGATTGACTTGCAGACAGACTGACAGACAGAGACAGAGTGGAGAAGAAAAAGAACAAGAGAGAGAGAAAGAGAGAGAGAGACAGACAGAGAGACAGAGAGAGATACAGACAGAGACAGACAGAAAGAGAAGAAACAGCAACAAAAAGAAGAAAATTGTATTCGAAGACGACTGTACGATGAAAATCCTTAGAACGCGTGAATGTTGACAAGTTCCGCGACAGTGTGTGACAGCGATGTACAACTCTGACATGGGATGCTCTCTTCGGAATGTTTCCTGACAGTTTCCCCCGGTACTGTGATACAACTTAGCTGTGATAATTATTTGCATTGTACAAAGTCTTTTCTTTCTTTCTTTCGCTTTTTTTTTTTTTTTTTTCTTTCTTTCTTTTTCATCCATCGTTTGACGTGATGACATTTTCCGACATCTTTCACTGACGGGCCAGTGCGAACGATCAAGTGCTGTTGTTGTTGGTGGTGGTAGTGGTGGAAACAAGTAATAAACAATAACCCACCACTGAGTTTTGTTATTGATTGGGAAGAATGCTGACGTGTGTGTGTGAGCGAAGGGAGTCAGGGGGGATGGTGGGGGGCGGGGGGGGGGGGGTAGGCTTCATTCTCTCCCCCTTCTATCCACCGCCCCCTCCCCTCCCCACCTTGAACCCTCAAGCACCCTTTCCATGCATTGTACGTACACACTCGCAGGCATGCACGCTCGCGTACTGTTAGTTATTTCGCCACCCCCACCCCCCCCCCCCTTTTTTTTCTTTTTTTTTAATAACCCCATACTCTTTCTACCCCCACTGATACAACACACACACACACATACTTGCACGTACGCATTGTCACATTCTCAGTCCGTACGCCTCTTCTTTCCCCACCGCCTCCCCCCCCCCCCCCCCACCCCTCCCCTCCGTCCCCCCATCGAAGGCTCCCCTTGTTTTGTCCTTCTCTCTGCCACTTTTCTGCCTACCAGTACCCTACGTCTCTTTGGATATCTGGGCGCACTTCCGCGTAAGTCATGTACGGCGTCGCACACACACACACACACACACACACACACACGCACGCACAGGGGCGTACATCGTACACTGCACGCACACACGCAAGAACTCTCTCTCACACACACACACACACACACACACACACACACACACACACACACACACACACACACACACACAGAGACATACATACAGACAGACTGACTGGCAGACAGACACAGACAGACGGAGAGAGAGACAAACAGACAGACCGACAAACTGACAGATAAACAAAGACAGAGACAGACAGACAGACAGACAGAGACGGAGAGAGAGACAGACACAGACAGACAGACAGATGAATAGAGACTGTCACACACATACACACACACACACACACACACACACACACACACACAGAGAGATCGGTGGAATGTATGTATGTATGTATGTATTAATACGTATAGACCAGACCTGTGTGTCTGCCAGTGTGTGTGTGTGTGTGTGTGTGTGTGTGTCTGTGTCGGTTGTGCGGTTCGATGGAATCATAAATGTTGGGAAGGGGATGCCTTTGTCGGCGGACGCGCATACACACACACACACACACACACACACACACACACACACACACACACACACACACGGGAGAGTATCGACACGGGGGACTACTGACATGGCGAACTATCAACGCAGGGATTTACCGACACGGCGGACTATCGACACGCTCCCTTCCAACACACCACACCCCTTTTCATTGACAAATGACAATGACAATGAGTCCATTCCCATTAACACTTTTGAGTCATAGAGAAACAATGAAACATGACAATAACAGGACGACGACCAAACAATGGAAAACAAAATTTAAATAAAAAAAAAAAAAAATAAATAAAAGGTCAAAGGTAATCATCAGTCTGATACAATGCAATAAGAATAGCGAAAGCAATACTCCATAGACAAATGCACAGATCACAAAACTGAAGTTACAATAATTGTGAGTGAAATGACATGTTCGGTTCTGTATCAAACTGGCCAGTTGAACCTGAATTGGGAACTGAGGGGTTAACTGGAGCATAGCAATAACAATGGCATGGTGTAACAAAATAAAATGCACCATAATTTGATATTTTAGCGGCACCCATTCGCCAGTAAAACTGAAACTGGTTTGATATATACAGGGAAAAAAACAAACATATATGATCATGCAATTACAAATGGATATGTACAGGATGTAGTGTTAACATTAACACATGTCATTATTCTAATTCCTATTCAACAATTATAAGCAGAGTAAAGGCATAAGTGGTAAAGAATCCAGACTGAGTCTGACTCCTAGTGAAACACAATAAAGCCTTCTTTTATGAATTTAGCAAATTTTAGCAACTTTTCTTTTTATTAATAGACATTAATGTTGCATATTAATTTTGTGAAAGTTGGGTCGTATTCTGTAATACTCGTACTTAGGTAAATACTGATTGCGGAGATTTTGAATTGCAGGGCATTCCGTGACAACGTGGTATTCGTCCCACTCGATCTGTGTCACAAAGTCAAAGATGACACAATTAATCTTGCTTCTTGTGGTATGTTCATGTGTCTCCCTTTCTCAATGACTGGTACGTGATTACTTGTTCTGAGTTTCAACAGTGAGAGGCCGGCTACAACACAATGGCAAAATGTCTAGATAATCTTTAAAAACTATTTGCTTTTTAAAAATAAACTGTAATTATTGGTTTTTGTACAGTTACAATTAAGTTTCTACTCATTTTTGTGTATAACTATCTTTAAGCCTTTAGGTCAGATTATTTATCAGCCATGCGGTTGATACAGATTATGGGTAGTACCACGTAAAAGACAGTCCATTTTCATCTAGAATCTGTTTGACTTTATATAACCAGTCATTTTTGTGTATTTGTAAATTAAAACATTCAGTTTATGTATAGAGCATGCGAGAGGAAAATTTCATACTAGTGTCAATGGACATTTGTGCCAGAATTTGATCATTCGGCAATATACATGCACTGACAAGCAGGGCCAAACATTCAGTTTCACCATAGATTAAACACTTTGATGTGCTTTCTGTTAAGCCGGAGTATGTATCTACTGTATTCCAAGTCAGTGTAATGATTCTGCAGTGTCAACACAGTTATTACCCCAAACTTCACAACCATAACTTGCGATACTTTGTTAAAGTCTCAAATCCCTGAACTGAAATCATCTTCAGTGTTGACGATTTTCAGCAGTCCATTGCTAATGTACTGATGACTTTTTCACTGACTCCTTGTTAAATAGTCCATTTGGTTCGCTGTTATAGTTGTTAGTTTTTCATTAGAAATATGTTACATTGTTATGGGTTTGTTGTTGGTTTGTTGTTTTGTTGTTTTTGTTTGCCAATTTGTTTGTTTTTAACAAAACTTAAATCAATCATTTTCTATATGTAACACACACACACACACACACACACACACACACACACACACACACACACACTTTCACTTACTCGCATGCGTACACAGTAATTCTTAACAGTGACATTATTGCCCGTCTGGCCTATCTCTTAATTGTTTCACAGCTATGTTAAACTTAACATCATAAAATTGAAAGTAAGTCCTAGGTCAATGTAACGTACGTATTCAAGAGTATTTCCATTAAATGTGAACGGGTACTGATATTTTAGTTTCTTGCCACAGAATACCATTATTTTTGTTTTGGGGCAACTGATTCACACTTATTTTCCAGTCATTACAGCATCCTTCTGGTTCGTTTAGCGCTTTCTGAAATTTAGCTTCTGAGTTAGCAAATATTACCGTGTCATCATCATCATACAGAATTAGCAATAATTTGAGGTATTCAAATACTATTTCGACATGGTTTAGTCCCATATCAAGAGGGGAGCAACCATCCCTGATAAGGTGGGTTTCTACATCATTCACGTACAAAGCAAACAAAAAGGGGGATAGGTTTTCACCTTGGCGCACACCTGGATAAACTCCTGGTTCTGTAGTTAAGGGAAACAATCCCCAAGACATGGCATAAATAAAATCGAAGTTGCCTCTCTTAGAGAAAGAAAGATCATTCTGCTTGCAATTTCCGGCGCGGTATCAACAGACGCTCGTCGACCAGAATTGTTAGAACGAAAACAACAAACACTGTAAGTGTACTGCATGTTTTTGAGATCTTCTGTAGGATATTGATTGTTTTGCCTCATTATTAAGTGGTAGCTAATGGAGAAATATGCTCACTCTAAAATCGATCCTTATTTTGTGAATTGGACTGCTTGCTGGGAGACGTGCAATGCATGTCTCGGCATGATATTTGATCAGCTCAGAATAATGGTGCTTGTATATATGTGCTGCTCAACAAGTCTTTTGATCTTTGACTTGAGAAACGAATCAGAATGGTTCTCTCTCTCTCTCTCTCTCTCTCTCTCTCTCTCTCTCTCTCACGCACACACACACTGCAAACAGTGACACACACACACACACAAACACTCAAGACACGCACATAATGACATTACAATATGGACACACACTTCCCATTTACTAGTATTAGCTGATGACATAAACAATGTGCGTGTGTGTGTGTGTGTGTGTGAAACGTCTGTTGCTGATCTTTCCCAAGCATGCTAGTAAAATTCTTCTTTAGATCTTGACCAAGTAGTTTACTGCCATCCATCTCTTTCTCGCAACTGTGTTTATTTAATTTTAATTTTTTTTTAGACATCATCATGCCTTTTGGACCCTTTGCAAACAAGTTCACCCCGAAGAAGACTCCGCCACGACGGGCGCAGTCTCTGTCCAACTTGAATCTTGATGCTGAACAGTCACGTGCAGAGTTTGGGGTGGACTACACCGGCGTCAAGCTCAACCTAGGAGGACAGGAGGTGGCTTTTGAGAATGGCTTGTGGGTCGCAGGTCAGTATACTATGTTTCATACGTGTGTGCATATATAAATGTGATTGTGCGTATCTTAGTTCTTTACTTAGGTGTTTTTTTTAGCATGTTTGACGGAGTATTAGTTGTTGGATTTAGGTATTTCTTTGTGTTTCTCATAAAATTTGATCTTGGATTTTATAGAATTCATTGTGCTTTTATGATTCTTTTGTAATTTTCTGTTTCATTTTATGTGTTTATTTGATTCTTTTTTTAAGTATTGGATTTGTAAAGTACTTCAAGCTTGCTTCAGGTTGTATTTTTCAGCCATATAAAAATAGTTTTTATTATTATCATTATTCTATGTTGCTGTTGGTTGTGGCAGTGGTGTTTCTTCTTAAAATGCTACTACTTTTCTATATGTTAGTCGTTTCAATTGTCATTTCTTACATGTTGCTTTTTTTTCTTTTTCTTTTTTTTCTTCTTTTTTTTTCTTTTTTTTTTGTTAAAGTAAATTTGTATGTAAAAAAAAAATAAATAAATAATAGAGTGTAAAAAATAAAATTTCAATTCAAAGTTTAGTTGTGCAGCATCCCTAAAAAATTCAGTTTCAGATTCAGAGGGTGTGAAAGGCGCAGGCTGATCTATGTACTCATGGAGGGGGCAGTTTGCAAAGGAAGGATATTTATTATTCACATAATTTTTCAAGTTTTTGTTATGGTGATCATTTTTGTTGTTTTTATTATGCTAACCATTATTTATTCATTTACTAATGAATGCAGTAGAAGGAATGGCTGTGAACAGTGATAATAAATGAGTATTTTCATTGGCTGTGCAACACTATTTTTTCGTTTATCGTTAGGATTGCTAGGAATGACTGTTATCAATGGTCGTAAATTGAATGTGTCTTCCTTGGCTGTGCAGAGTCTGGAGCAGGAGGAGTCAGCCAGAGAGAAATGCTACACCTGAAGAAGACCAACCAGACGCTGCATGAGGAAAACAATCTTCTCAAGCTCAAAGTAGATATCCTCCTTGACATGGTGAGTCACACTGGCTGCCGTCACACTGTGGTGATGCCACTACCAGGGCAAGAAATTTCAAGATAATTTTTGCATTTGTATTCGTATCGAAGTGGATTTTTCTGCTGAATTTTTCCAGGGACAACCCTTTTATTGCCGTGGGTTCTTTTACGTGCGCTAAGTGGATGCTGCACACGGGACCTTGGTTTATCGTCTCATCTGAATGACAAGCGTCCACTCAAGGTCTAGTGGAGGGGGAGAAAATATTGGCGACTGAGCCGTGATTCGAACCAGCGCGCTCAGATTCTCTCGCTTCACAGGCGGATGCGTTACCTCTAGGCCATCACTCCACTTCTGGTTGTCCTGGTGACAAGTAGACAAGAAAATTTACTGCACCGTTTGATGCCTCCTAGATACTGAAAACCTTTGGCATGATTTTAACCTTTTCATTCACTTGCATTGTTGGGTTCTAGCCTTTCGCAAAAAGTTTGCAGTGCTTGTAACAAGAAATATGAAGTATCCAAGCCAGGAACTCATGACAAAAACCTGAATGGGCTGGAACCTTGATGGATATATATAACTGTGAACAGGACTTAGTTATAAATCAACATGGCTTGGTGCTCTCTCAGTCTCTGACTGATACTGATTCTGACAGGTTTTTTTGCCCTGAAGTAGTCCCTTGTGGTTGTAGTCGCTGAGCTATAACTAGTACAAGCAGCATGGTTTTAGTTTAATTGATTGCCCTTGAATTTTACAGTGTTTTTTCACATTGTCCATGATTGAAGGTGGCTGAAAAAAAGGACTTTAGATGAAAATTGTAGTAGACAACTGGAGATCAGTTTGCATCTTTTCTAGTTACAGTTGTATTTCTGTGAACCGTGGGTATCTTGAACTTGAACATTTTCAGTTTCTTAAGGAAAGGGTTATGAATGAAAAATAAATTTAAAAATTGACAGTGGTGAATATATAAACATCTGGCAAGTGTTTTTTTTTTTCTGACAGTGAAACATGCATGCATGCATGTGGATAAAGTATATTCTTACACAGTTACACAATATGGCATACATTCTGAGACACATACGCCCACTTGACATGCATACACATGCTCCTATAACTTGCTATGGAACATCCTCCTCTTCTGCTTTCATATCAGGCTTACCTTGCCATATCTAACAATGCATATCACATAAACGAATGACAGAATGCACATATGCAGCAGTGTTATGCTGGTCTGGAGTGTGAAAAGTGTGACATAATGCCTTTATTATTATTATTATTATTATTCTTTTAGTCCTAGGTGTTTGCAAATGGAACACACACGTAAATATCAAAAAGGAAAAAAATTGAACACAAGATACCAAACATTATTAAGAATTATTCATCCACCTCACCCCCAACATACACACACACACGCAAGTCATATCACACAATCATAAACAGTACACAATCAAAAATACAACCAACAAATTCTCAAACTGTCAAACACACTCACTCACAACTAGTCATTTTAGTTCATACTGGGAAGGGATGAGCTGTTGTAAATTATTCAGGAGGGGAAAAGGTGGGTCTTCAGACTGGATCTGAAAGATTGCAGCGCATTTACAGTTACATTACTAGGCCCACATATGAATTTCTTCAGTTTCTGTGCCAAAAGCTAATTTTCATTGACAATAACTTATATGTACTGTTTGCCACAGTGTTAGGTTGCAGTCAGTCTTGTGTAACATAATGAGTGATAATTATATTTCCTTGCATTCATTAATGTTTGTGTCATATACATGACCTGTACCTCGCTGAAAGTGATGAAGTGGCAAAAAGAAACTGTTGAAAGTGAACATGTATATTTCTCTGTTTTACAGTTGGCCGAAATCTCTGCCGTCTCACACTTCCATGAGAATGAGCTGAAGCAGCTACGTGATGCCAAAAGCAAGCGCAAATAAACATCACCACCACGCTTCGGGATCCACAGTGTGAATGCTTCTGAATGTGAAGGGAGGTGTTGAATCAATTACGATTTATAATTATTGACAGATGTGAAAGAGTAATCATGGTCTGTGAAAATTATCCTAGACAAAACTGGTAAATGTATGCGTGTCGTTTCAGTAAAATGTGGTCAGTCGTAATGGACGCAAAGAATGGGTGGGGGGTGGGGGGGGGGAACCACAACTAAGCCTGATAACTGTGGGTGACTGGTCTCAGTTTGCTTGCAAATGTATGCCTTCGGAGTTTTCTCAGTGAGTTTGGGAAAGGGTAAGGCAGCCCTGTGGTTAGGACTGCATAAGACAATGGGATCTCTATGCAGGGTTTAGTGTGAGCAAACAAAATTCCATACTTTTTCCAAAACCTTGCATTTAATTTTTCAAGACCACTACTTGCATACAAGTATGTACAGACACATATTCTGCATGATTACCACACAGAATGAAAGGTTGTGAGGGAAGGAGTGGAAGGGTAAGTATGTTGTGGTGGAAAGAGAGAAAAAAAAACTGCATTTGTACTTAATTTTCATCACTTCAACTGCCTTTGTGTGTGTGTGACTTTGTGTATGTGTGTGTATGTGTGTGAGTGAGTGTGTGTAGTGTAAGTGTGGTGAAAGTTTCATGAAAATTCCAAGACGTTCCCAGACCTTGCAGAGTAAGACGTGTTCCCCAGACTTTTCCAGCCCTGGCAAATGAAATGCGCTTCCTATTTTTTCCAAGACTTTCATGACTGTGAGAACCCAGTCCATGTTGGCTGCAGCACTGCTACAGCTTGTTGAACTGGATTACATGGAGGTTTTCTTTTAGTGAAATGAGGGGAGAAAATGTCTCGAGAGTGTGGTACCACTTACTTCCCCCGTGACATCTCCCTCCTACTACAGCATTCCATGTGTCACTTGAGATGCTATTTTAATGCTGTTGTAATGTAGATTGCCATGTATTATATAGTGATGCAGATGGCGAAAGATTACTACTGGTTTGTCCTGAGACCTTTGTTTATGTGTATATGAAACTCTGTGTGTGGGTGTGGATAGAAGTTTGCTGAATTTGACCCATTTTATTATCTATGCGTATCAGTCATTTGTCTTCTGATTTTGTTCTAATAAGGTCTGTGTCATGGTGGTGGAAATCCATCGCAAATGCCTTCATTGTAGTATCTTTCATTTGTCAGTTTTTGGGGTTTTTTTAAAAAATCCTATTTCATTTCATGTCAATGTTTGATTCAAGCCAAGGGTCGGCTCTCAAAAGGCCTGACCAGCGCATTAGGTTGTTGCGTAGGTCAGGCATCTGATCTTTTTTTTTTCTTTTCTTTTTTCATTTTAAGACAACACTCTTTGACTCCTTGGAACTGAAATTCAAATCTCTCATGTCTTAAGGCAGACAGTTTGGTTGTCGGGCCAATGCTCCACTTGTTGATTATGATGTTAACCTGCGTTTTCTGAAAATTCCAAGATAACTTATTATATGCTGCATGTATTACAGAAACACAAGAAAGATTGTTTAATTTCTGCCAGCTGATTGTAATGTTGCATTGTAGTTTAATCATGCTGGCCTGTGTGTGTGTGTGTGTGTAATGTTATCATTTATATGTATGTATCATGATGCATTTTATTTTCAATGATTTTTTTGTAAATTGTTTGCATTCGCTTCAGTTCGATGATACAGGACTGATCTTTTTTTTCTTCCTTTGGTCATATCATGCTTTTATTTTATGGAATAAATTTGAAATTTCCCTGTTGAAATGTATTTTTAATGTAATTGTAGAACGTAGTTATAAAGTAATAAACATTGGCAGAGTTTCCTACCGGCCAATTCTTCCCCCTTTCAATATTCTGAGGGGGTAGATTCGTTTCACATGCATGTTTCTAATTCTTATGGTGAAGACTGGATATGAATGTGCATTTTTATTTTGATCCTTTGAACCAAATCTATCTTGATGACCCATATTTGTACTTTTGTGGAACTGGCAATATAGTGCTTTTCTTAACTGCCAGAAGGGTTTTGCCCATTCCTTGATTTTCACCATGACATAACGCTTGTCTTCAGTAATACTTGACAGTATTTTAGAAGAGAGACATGGTACAGTATATGACACCAAAACTGAAGCTTAATTAATTTGAATTGAAACTAGAAACAGTTTTCATACTGAGCAGTTCAGAGCAACATGAAAATGGGTGTTTGCTCACAGTTATCACCGTTTTACACAAGTTATAGTTTCATAATATCAATTAATCAATAAAGATTTGCAGAACGAAACACAATAGTTCAAATTATACATATAGTGAATCAAAATTTTGTTTGCAGAAATCTGTGACAAAAGCATTCTAGTTTTAAATTCACCAAGAGTAATACACAGACAGAAATCAACAACATTTTATTTCTTCTGTGTCTGGAAACAACATTTTATTTCACTTCACAAGTTCTACATCAGAAATTAGATCTTAATATAATCCAAACCAAATTCAGAAACGTGTTTGTGAAAGAGAGAGAGAGAATGTATACGAATATGTGTTTGTGAGACCTGAGTGGAAAGATAAATGAGTTATTCAATTAAAGTCAATATTCCCCACAGTGTGGCCATACATAATTCTCTGGGGATCTTAAACACATGCTTGACTTTGTAAAACAATTTCTTCAACTCATCTGCCTTTGATTAAACCAAAGACACTGTTCTATGTCTAGCTGAATTATAAATTACACAGGGAAAAAAACAAGTCTTACCCGTGTCTAACATACTTGTACAAACTTCATAATCATTCTGACTGCGACCATGCACACAACCCACAAAACTGCCAAATGAAAACAGTACTGTTCATGACAAATTGAGCTGAAGCTTCAATGAATTCGGGGCACTAAAAAACATGGTCTGTTAAAAAATACTAATTTTCAATCCTGAAAAAACAACAACAAAAAACAAACAAAAAAACAATGTGAGTTGAGAAGAGAATTAAAAAGCGCAACATTTGCCTTGTATATGATAATAATCAATAAGATTCAAGTCAGAAATTTCAAGACAAAACAGATTTTTGTTTGAATATGGGTAGGTCATGACCTGAATTACACAGACAAAACTACCATGGAATGCAGGGGGTGTGGGGGGGTGGGGGGGGGCAGTAACTCGTCCTGAAACTGCACTTTTATTACTCAGAATATGCCTGGTAATAATTTTGCTGATCCTGGTTTTTATAAGGAAGAGAATACTTGTTTTAAAAACAAGTATTCTTTAGACTCTCTCTCTCTCTCTCTCTCTGAATATTAAGAAAAACAGTTCAAGCTGATCACATACAAAAACAACAACAGTCACCATGCTCATTCATGAATACATCATTGACACTAACAATGTTCTCTTCCTCTTCCCCATTCAATGTTAAATTATATGCAAAATAAACTGAATGAGGAATGTTTCTTTGTATCATCACAGCATGGTTGTCTCCCAGAAACCATGGATGACATTGCGTTATGCCATCATAGGTGGAAATGCGAAAAGCCCAAAGTCTGAAGCACACATCGTTGGAGGTGGGGCACGAAAGGCCAGAAGGAATGACAGAGGCAGATACAGCCCTGTGTCTCTGATCTCAAGCTGCTGTCAGGTGCTGGCGGTGGTCTCCCTTGAATGTCCTCACTGCATTTCTTTTCCATGTCAACAAAGAGCATGTAAGCTTGACGGGAGTCCAATCTGTGCGGCACTTTTGACAGGAGTAAGCTAATAAAACTTTCCCCATGCAGACATCAACTGGCCATTCAAAATTAATGCAGTAATACATTACAGTATTGAGTATATACTGTAGCATTTATCAAGACTTTTTTGTCCTGAGAACATAGTCGAGTTGAGGGTTGTGTGGACAATTCAGTTTCAGTTTCACTTTCTCAAGGAGGCGTCACTGCGTTCGGACAAATCCATACACGCTACACCACATCTGTTGAGCAGATGCCTGACCAGCAGCATAACCCAACGCGCTTAGTCAGGCCTCGAGTGCATGCTTACATATTTGTGTACCTATGAAAGTGGATTTCATTTTACGTAATTTCGCCAGAGGACAACACTCTCGTTGCCATGGGTTCTTTTTCAGTGCGCCAAGTGCGTGCTGCACACGGGACCTCGGTTTATCGTCTCATCCGAAAGACTAGACGCTCAGTTTGATTTTCCAGTCAAACTTAGGAGAAAGGGCGAGAGCGGGATTCGAACCCACACCCTCACGGACTCTCTGTATTGGCAGCTGAGCGTCTTAACCATTCTGCCACCTTCCTCCTGTGTGGACAAACGTTTCTGCAACAGCTTGCTTGGAGACAAAAATTTCCTGTGAAGGCAGCACACAATAATTCACACTGGTGTGGACAAACTTTCTTGCCAACACAGTTACAGTTGGTTTCGTAACTGGATACATCTTGCCAGTTCAGCTGGAGTGTCATTCTGTTTTCACAAATGGTTTTCAGTTTTCCATCCACAAAGGATTAGAAACAACAACAAAAACCTCACTGACTTGTCTTCAGTTTTGTTGCTGACATAGCTGAGGAGAAAGGTCCAAGGCAAAACTCATGACATCAGGAGCCAAGTGACAGTGCAGTTTCTTACATCCAGACAGGATTAAGACAGCTGCATGGCTATGTTGGAAGGTGTTGCGTTGCTAACACACCTGTTTCATACAGTCACAGACATACACACACACAAAAATTCCTGGATGACTCCCAACACATGCTAACTGTCCCTGTGAGGACACGTCTTTTTGGTGTGACCTTCATCCCCACACAAACCACAGCGACGGGGACGTCTGGTGGTGGTGGTGTTGGCTGAGTTGCTGGCTTTCTGTTTTTGTCCACCGGCGTTCCCTGTCGCCCCTCCTCTGCCCCTGGATCCAACAGCTGCCTTGCCTCTTCCAAAGCCACCACCACTGCCTCCAAAGCTACCACCTTCACCTTGAAGTAACAGACAGCAGATAAATGATACAAGAATTGTTTGCTATCACTAAAAGAGAGTTTGTTGACATGTTTGCTGATAAAAAGGGAGCATAATTAAAAAAGAAAAAAAAAGCAAGTTAGGCATTACATCAAAAGAACAACACAAAGTTTGATCATACACGCATGTTTCAGTTAGAACACTGATTCATTTATAGATATGCTTAACATTGTATAAGCTCAGATATGCTTAACATTGTATAAGCTCGCAACCAACAAGCTTATACAGTTTTTAGCATATCTATAAGTGGTGCATGCACCAGCATTCTGTCATAACCTGAAAATAAGGCCACAAAATGAATCAGCAAACTAAAATGGTGACAAAAAAGATCGTGGGTGAGAACTACACTGAATGGTGATGGCAGTGATGAAGGGAATGTGTGTGGAACACCACCAAAGGTAAAATCTGTGCTGTCATATACAGCTTTCTGATGACCCGAGACAAGTTTAGTTCAGCTACAAGAAAGAGTATTCCAAGACATGGAATTTCCTGCAGCCAGGACAGAAAGGAGTCAAGCTACTGTTTCTGAACTCTTTGTGTTGCAATTTTACAGCAAGCCATGGTAAGCAAATGTTGCTGATCAGATAATTTTGGTATGTTCCAGATTTTTTAAGGCAAGAGTACTGATAGACTCTGGAGTAGGCATGTGTGTATATGTGTGACATTAAAAAGGTTAAAGATTCCATTGCCTTCTGCAGCCATTGGGGCAGTGAATTCATTTCCACTGTGCCCTGGGCATGCCAGTGGAAGATGGGGCCAAATCTTCTCCTTTCACTGTTTTAACGTTCCACAACCAAAGTCTGGTGCTGATTTACACCTGGACGGAAGGAGGAAAATCAGAGTACAATGCCTTTCACAAGGACACAACACCATGCTGAAAAGGATTTTTCATTCCCCAAAACTACGTTTATCTGACATACTTACCGTGACCCACGTTTAAGAATGGTAAAGTATGTGCAGTTAAATGGGTCTTCAAACCTTGATCACCGGTGAACGCTTAATCAGAAGTCCAACACCTGATTCTGCCATGGCACCTCTTATGTGTCAAATGGTGACAGGTATAGTGAGATGGTGACAGGTATAGTTAGTGACAGGTATAGTGAGATGGTGACAGGTATAGTGATATAGTGACAGGTATAGTGAGACGGTGACAGGTATAGTGAGATGGTGACAGGTAGAGGGAAGTTTACCTGGAACATCGTCAGCCCACTGGAAGAAGCCACAGCCTTCCCCTCTGGGCTTGGGGCAGCCATAGAACTCCCTGCCTGTGTTGGGTCCTTCCTTCTGCACCGTCAATCTGCACACACACACACACACACACACACACACAAAATGTTCTAACTCTCTTGTATTATACTGTATTGTACTGCATTGCAATGTGTTGTACTGTATTACTCTTTGTCACAACAGATTTCTCTGTGTGTAAATCTGGCTGCTTTCCCTGAGGAAACTGTGAAGCCTATCCAATTAATTTACATCTCTTACAAATTAACACGCAATTAAACTTGATTATGTCTTTTATAAACAAAGTCTGAAATATCACAAAAGTTGCACACATATGGTTGATTTCACCTAAGTTCCCTTTCATCAAGAGTTCCATGCCCCTGAGCTTACATGCATTTGTTTTGGTGATGCTCCCAATCTTGTGACAGTTATATACACTCACACACACACATACACACACTTTTGTGACAGTTACACACACACACACACACACAGTCTGATAACACTTATAGTGAATAGACATTAAACTGAAGAAAACACAGACACTTTTGTTACAGTTACACACACAGAGAGCTCTGCATGTTATCATAAAAGTTTTCACCTTCTGGCAGGGTTGGCACAGTTACACATCACAGTGTTATTGTCAGATGCTGGAGGCACCCTTGGGTTGGGGTTGTTCCTTGGAGTGGCACTGAAACTGCAAAACAACATGACCGTTCACAAAGTAGGGCTTTTTTCCCCCCCATCTCTTTCTGACAATCTCAAACACCCATGCATGTGCATGTTATCACCCAAAGTGAAAAGCATAATGACATTAAACTAATGGAAGAATTGTTGATGCATGCACAGAACTTGTGTTCAAACCATCTGTGTGTGTTTGTGTGTGTGAGAGAGAGAGAGAGGGAGAAAGAAAAAATGTGGGCAGGCAATTTAGATAAAGTGATAAACAGCTTCTATGTGTCCAACTGTGAAAGCAGTACCACAGTGGGACATGCAGAAGTTTTTTTGTCCCTTGGTGACATGAGAGAAAAGAAAGGATGCACACAGAGGCAACAAACCTTGCAGAGGAAGAGGAAGACCCACTGCCCTGTTCATCTGCCCAGAGGAAAAAATTGCAACCTTCCCCCTGAGGTTTACGACACTTGTAGAACTGACGACCTGCAACCAGGCACAGACCACAACACTTGACACCCCAGCAGATAAGGAATCATAGGAAATGGTCAGACAGCATCAATAAACAATCAAACAAACACGCACACGCACACATGACATGTGCATAAATACACACACACATACACACAACAAAAATATGTAGAGTCTGACATGGCCTAATACAGATAAAACTTTGTTCCATATGATGACAAAATGAGAAGCCACTCTACATTTCACACACCAATACACACACACACACACACATTTACATGCACGCACACACACACACCTGTGTTGGGGCCCTCTTTGCGCACGGTCAGCTGTATAGCGTCATCTCCACAGATACACACGATGGCTGATCCCCCGTCACTGCTACCAGCACCACCACCACCATCGCCATCCCAAAAACTGTGTTTGCTGCCACTTCCGAAGCTACTGTTCCCTCTGTTACCTGTCCCCTGAAAACCGCCACCACCACCAACACCGCCAACACCACCACCGCTGGCACTGCTGGAAGAATTCCGACTTCCACTTCCTCTTCCGCCTGCTCCTCTCCCTCCTCCCCTTCGTCCTCCACCTCTGCTGCTTCCTAAACCACCGCCCGGACTCATGAGATTTCCGTTCACAGAGCCAAGGGGTACGCGGGAAGAGTTCTGGCCCCTGCCGGCTCCAAGACCTTGACCCGCCGCCCCGGTAAAAGTCGTCAAGTTCCTGGCGGGATTGCTGCTGTTGTTGCCTGGTCTGGAAGGAAGGCTGACAGCCGCTGGTCGCTGTTGCTGGTTTGGTTGTGAGGATGTTCCTGTGTGAAAGTGTGAACATTCTTTATTATGAGGAACACACAAAGTATTCATACACTTGGGATTTTAAAAAAAAACCCACACCAACCCAACCCCCCAAACCAACAACTAACAAACAAACATCAAAAAACATGTGCATGCACACAAAAAGAATCAAGATATGTCCATGTCATTCTAAAATGCTCAGACTGCATGTCAGTACATAATTCTTGAATATTTTGACTGCTGTATGTCAATACATATTCTGTCAACATAAAAAAACAACATTTTTCTTATTAAGTATATGAATCATATTAAAGAAAGAGATAAAAATGTACAAGAGAAGAAATGCACAGGCACATTTGCACATAAATCTGAAACAGTAAAGCTCACTGGCAATACTTTATTTTTGAAATAAAAATCAATTCACCTTGTTTTTTGTTTGTTCTTATAATTTTTTTTTGTTTTTTAAATTGTCGCTTATTTTCCTTTTATCATTCACATAACCAGATTAATCTTCATTGAAGAGATATATGTGAAAAAAATAGCATATATGTATCAAAACAAATACTTGTACTAAAACTCAGACATAAACAGACTCCAAGCCACAAAACATTACGGCACATGAAATGGCAGACTCACCACTTGCATTGCTGGCATTATTCGAAACCCTATGTCGCACTCCTAAAGACTCGTTCAACATTTCGTCACAACCTCCAATACAGCCAGTGAAACTGCAACAGTGCACAGCAGATGAAGTTGTGATTACCAAGTGTAACACTGCATCAACGTTATCTATGGTTTCTCAGTTATCACACAAAGCAAACAAAACCTCATTCAACAATTTCAGTACTTTCAACATTTCGACATAATGTTCTTTAGCGAATTAAAAAACTTCAAAACAATGTTGCCCGTCTGACCCTCAGAGTCCCACGTAATGATCACATTTCTTCTCACCTCAGCACTCTACACTGGCTCCCCACTGAAGTGAGAATTAAATACAAAGTTGCATGTCTCTGCTATTCTGCTTTCCACTCCGCAGGACCTACTTATCTTTCTGACCTTATCAGTGTTTACACTCCCGCAAGAAATCTCTGCTCTTCCTCTATTACCGTTTGAAACTTACTCATGTCAATACAAGAACCTATGGTGCACGTTCTTTCTTCTGTGCAGTCCTTCCCTGATTTTTAGCTCAATGAACATTCTGTTCACTAACGGTAAGTCAAGACACTTCAGAAGCCATAGTTTTAGTTGAATTACACAATGTTCTTCATGTGACTGGAAATCATCCAGTAAGGCTTGTAGACAGTGAAGAATAAAACACGTCCTCCACAGGCTAGAGAAGTGAAAGGAAGATAAAGCAGAAATCGGCTGATATGAGGAACAAAGGACTCGCTTGTTAGGAATGATCAGGGGCAAGGGGCAAAGGAACTAATGGTAAGTCAAGACACTTCAGAAGCCATAGTTTTAATTGAATTACACAATGTTCTTCATCTGACTGGAAATCATCCAGTAAGGCTTGTAGACAGTGAAGAATAAAACACGTCCTCCACAGGCTAGAGGAGTGAAGGGAGGATAAAGCAGAAATCACTTGATATGAAAAACAAAGGAACTCACTTGTTGGGAATGATTGGAGGCACAGTGCCAGAGCGAAACTTGAAGCGGATGAGGTGGACTGGACCAGGCCGGCACTGTCACACATATGCTGTCATAGACTGAGCTGCTCACTTTGATCAATACCATTAGATACACACATACACACATACACATATATAAATGTATAGTTAGACAGATAGATATATAAATTACTCTCTCTCTCACACACACATGTACATATATATAGAGATATATAAATAGATAGATAGATACAAAGATATACAGATACATATATACATATATTACTCTCCCTCACACACACACACATACATACGAAAGCACAAATTCTCTCTTGCACAACCACATGCATGCACACACATACGCACAAGACACGCACACACACACACACACACAAACACATACACACACACAGACATGCACACACACTCTCGCATTTGCAGCCACACATTCTCTCTTGCACACTCATAAGCATGCACGCACAAACACACTCTCATGCGAACGTTCACATAAACATACACAGAACACTACCAGAGAGTGTTAAAGAATACACACTATCAGACAGTGTGTTAAAGAATACTATCAGACAATGTGTGGCAGAGTACATTCAGACAGTGAGTGACAGAATACAGACTATATCACAGATCTCTGGCTCCACTGCAGCTTCCAGAACACCCTCGGGGAACCACACAGCGTTGCGACAGGTTGGGTAGTTGGTGCATCCAATGTAAAACCTGGGGCAAACAAAACACACACACACACAAAAACCCACTTCAGTGAGATGTAAACCTATTTTCATATTTTGTCGTTTGGCAAAAATAATGCTGATTGTGGGTGCAGAGCTTCAAGACTGGTGGAGGACTACATGACGCCTGTGAGCTCAAAGTGAAGGGGTAGAAAATAAAGGTCTGGGACCGGTCAAACTGCATACACTTAGCGGGAACAAAAATGCAATCTGATCAGCTCTGCACAGAAAAGCAACCTACAGCGCTGTTGTAGCTTCGAGATGTGACTCAGTTTTTCATATTGATACTGACAACAACATGGATGCTTATACAGTGCCTATCTTCAGTCAGAGACCAAGCTCTGAGTGCTTTTCAACAGGCTGCCAATGTGGGCAGAGCCAAATGAGAGCTGCCTTTAGGCGCTCATCATTCGTTTCCTGTGTCATTCAGTCAGGCTTCAGTCATGCCCACACACACACACACATATGCATATTAGAGCGGACTTTACCACAGAATATTGCCAGGAACAACTCTCTTGTTGCTGTGGGTTCTTTTATGTGCCCTAAGTGCATGCTACACACTGGACCTCTGTTCATCATCTCATTGAAGTGACTAGTAGTGTCCACACCACCACTCAAGGTCTAGCGGAGGGGGAAAAAATTCTGCCAAGTATGTAATTTGATCCTATATGCTTCTTTCACATCCAGGTGAAAAGCACTGCCTTGTACACCTTTTTGAAAAACAAGTAACGTTTTTATGCGAAGTTACTAAAAATTAAATACTTGCATTTTATAGGATAGAAATGTGGGTGCTGGAGTGTTGGTTTAGTGGTAGCATGTCCGATAGAAAGCAAGAGAATCTGAGTGCACCGGTTCGAATCCCCCAGTCACCAGTATTTTCTCCCCCTCCACTAGACCTTGAGTGGTGGTCTGGGCACCAGTCATTCGGATGAGACAATACACTGCGGTCCCATGTGCAGCATGCACTTAGCACATGTAACAGAACCCACGGCAACAAATGGGTTGTCCCTGGCAAAATTCTGTAGAAAAATCCACTTTCGCAGGAAAACAAATAAAATTGCAGGCAGAAAAAAAAAACACTAAAAAAGGGTGGTGCTCTCCCTGGGAAGAGCAGCCATGCAGCCGGAATTCACAAAGAGAAATCCTTTGTGACAGAAGAGTAATATAATGCAACAAGCATGCTATCCAAGAACTTTATTTTATTTCTTTTCCTTTTACTCATTGAGAATACTTGAATATTCTTCCTGTTCTTCTCCCATTACACACACACACACACACCACACACACACAAGCAAGCTCGCACACACAAAATTCGGTAACAAAACGAAAATATTCAATAGCATGAGCGCCACTCACCCTCTGCCATCTTTTTTGGTCCGCAGCGCCATGTTGAAGCCACAGCTGGGACAGGGCATCACTACGCTCACAGTCTGAACTGTAAGCATAACACATAAACAGGTCAGCGTAATGTCCCCAGGTCATTCTTTCATTCTGAAACTTTCAGTTGTGATATCAACTCATTCCACTCCAGGTATGAGTTAACTCGTACCATAATTACTTCCCCTGTGGTCCCAGTACGAGTATTCCCGTACCAACACACTATTCTAATTTCATTCATTCTTGCTTAGCACAGTTCGCATTCTAAACTGAACCGTTAACGGATTTCCGGAAGCATGAAAATGAAGATTTGGTTGACTGATTGAATCAACAATTCTCCATCGATTTTCACAGTTTTAGTGAACCACACGGTTTTTATCTGCAGTGGTATCATATAGTGCTGGTCCAGGGGAGTTGTAGCAGGCATGTGGTTGTGGAGTAGAATGAGTTAATACCAATGGTACTCATGTACTATCAAGGATTTTTTTTCCCCAAAAAGGAAATTTTCTTAGGCGGGTAGTAGTTTGCACAGGACAGGAATCAGACCCCTGCCGGAGTCTGCACTAGTGGGTCACGGTTAAGTATATGTAATTAAAATAACATTTATTCTAACATAGTTACCATGACCCACTGTTGCAGACTCCGACAGGGGTCTGATTTCTGTCCTGTGCAAACTACTACCACTCTCATGCAGAGAAATGAACAGAAGCCGTGACTAGTGACCTACCTTAGTATATTATCTCCCTTATGCATGCCTTTGCAGTACCCTCTTTGTACATATGATTTACAGGCCATGACCCTTTTGAAGACTGAACTGTGCTACCAAATAAATTTGGTTGTGTACACATAAATACACAATTGCCAGTGTATGACCCCAAAGCCCAGGTGAACTGTTGGTAAGTCACACTTGTCTGGCAATTAGCACTGCTACAAAAATTATGGACAGAGGTTGTTTGCTTTATACCTGTGTTACTGTGCATATGAACACTACACATCTTGAGTCAGTGACAGTCTCCTGATGGTTTAATGTTTGTTAGTCCTCAGAGCCCCAACATTTTCAATGATGACAGACAGTGTGCAAATGCATTACCATTTTGCTTGGACTCTGAGTAATACAACACAGTTTGTTGGGTTTTTTTTTAGCTGGTATACATGTGTCTATACACACACATAGTGACATACACACATTGTTACACACACATGCAACACATTCTTCATTTGAACTGACTAGTGGCCTACAGCTCAAATTATATGCTGCATCTGCAGAGTTAAACATGGACAGCAAGAACACACTGACTCAGCAGATTATTTCAATCAATACATCACTTTTCATCAGCGAACAATACAAATTGAGGTAGATTCTGCATTGGTGTTCATCATGTCAATAAGACAGTGACAAAACAGACATGGAAAGAAGTGAGGTGTTTGATGAGATGAAGCAAAAGGAAGGACAAACAACTTACCAGGGTCAGCAGTGTAGGGCTGAGCATCGCCCAGGTACTGAGACAGAGCCTCATCCAGCTTCACCGCCTGAAACAGTTTCAGTTTCAGTCTCTCAAGGAGGCGTCACTGTTTGTACTACACCACACCTCATGTGGAGTGATGGCCTAGAGGTAACGCATCCGCCTAGGAAGCGAGAAAATCTGAGCGCGCTGGTTTGAATCACGGCTCGGCCGCCGATATTTTCTCCCCCTCCACTAGACCTTGAGTGGTGGTCTGAACGCTAGTCATTCGGATGAGACAATAAACCGAGGACCCGTGTGCAGCATACACTTAGCACACATAAAAGAACCCACGGCAACAAGAGGGTTGTTCCTGGCAAAATTCTATAGAAAAATCCACTTCGATAGGGAAAACAAATGAAACTGCACGCAGGAAAATTTTTTTTTTAAATGGGTGGCGCTGTATTATAGCGACGCGCTCTCCCTGGGGAAAGCAGCCCGAATTTCACACAGAGAAATCTGCTGTGATAAAAAGAAATACAAATACAAATACATATGCTATGTAGATGCCTCACCATCAGCATAACCCAGCATGCTTAGTCAAGCACTGAGTGTATATATGCATGTATATATTTGTGTACCTATCACTGTATCAGAACTGATTTCTTCTGCAGCATTTTGCCAGAAGACAACACTGATGTTGCCATAGGTTCTTTTTCAGTGCGCCAAGTACGTGCTGCACACAGAACCTCATTTTATCGCCTCATCCACATGACTAAATACTCAGTTTGATTTTCCAGTCAAACTTGGGAGAAAGGGTGAAACTAGGATTCAAAACCAATACCCTAACAGACCCTGTATTGCCAGAGAAGCATCTAAACCATTCTGGCAGCTTCCTCCTGCAAAACAATTTGAGAATAACCAGTTGCTATGGTGAAGTGTTTAGCATCATGGAATGACTGGGAGGACCTGGGTTCAAGCCCTAACAGGGTTCAGCCCAAAGCCAGCTCCTATCCAGGACAGAGTGTGCTGTGGGCTCAAATGGGAAGACTGGGATCACACAATCTACGGTCATCCACTTCATGGATTGTGTCCTTTGGAGTGATGCTCAAATTCCATGACCAACACTGCAGGTGTATGTATCTCTCAGCTGTTTGATGCCAGGATACATTTTGAGAGTACAGCCTTGTCAAGTAGTCCCAAACCTAAATGGACTCTTACAGCAGCATTTTGATCACCCCGATCATCACTGAAATACACAAAATGTCCCAAATTCTAAGGCACAAAAAACAACAACAACAAAGCACCTGCATGGTATCAGTACTGCTGGCTGTCTGGTATGCATGCACAAGCCTTGTGTACAGTCTACTAGGAGCCAGATGCTTTTTTGGCTCATGTGTGTTGAAACACAAAATGAGTCTGTGTAATAAACGTGTGTTTTAGTTCTGCTGTTGTACAGCAGGAATCACATGTGAGCCATGAGGGCTTTGACATGTGCGTGCATGTGTGCATGCGTGTGTGTGTGTGTGTGTGTGTGTGTGCGTGTGTGTGTGTTTTGCTCTGTTTGAGGATGCTACCTCAGTTCAGTTGTAAACACTGCACAGTTCACCCTCCTGAATTGCTCATTTTTATATCACATTAACCTGTAAGTGGTTTGTGTCAACAGACTCGGCCACAACTTGTATCACACTCAGACTCTATTTGTATTGCATTCACTAGTCAGTGTTTCACACACCTGATCCGTGCAGGCCAGACAAATCAAGCCAATCCACAGCAAAAAATAAAACTTGGTAGAACTGTCACACCATCTTCTGTTTGAATCTGTATGATTTCTGTGTATATTCTTTTGTATTTAGATAGTAAGTTATGATAGTGAATCTCACTAACATAAAAGGTTTGAAAAAAATTCACAAAAATGCTGAAAGCCAGATATTCCCACCTGACGACAGGCCTCGATGAAGACTTCTTTGTATTTACGTACTTGTTCTGCCAGAACCACTGAAAAAGATACACATGAAAAATACTATTATTCCTTGGGTGCACAACAAAGAAAAAGAAATTTACCAATGTAACAAACATTTAGATTCTGTGAACACTGGTACTGTTTTTAGCCCTAAAAGCCTATTCTTTTCTTGTTTGCTTATCTGCATTCTGTGTAAAAAGACCACTCTCATTTTATTTGCTTATCTGCATTCAGTGTAAAAAGACCACTCTCATTTTATTTGAAGTTGACTCTCAATAATCATTGCAAATTGCAAATATGTACTCAAGGGCAGTAACTCAGGTGCTTCTTAGGAAAACCTAGAGTTTGGTGTGCTCATTTGGACAAGAGACAATTTCTGCTGGGCAGTTCTTTCACTGCAGCAATAATGCAGGAATCACATTAAAGCAAGCACTTCAGAATAGTTTCTTAACTGGTTAAGAATACTCTTGTTGACCCTTTGACCCTCGAGTTAAAAGCCCTGGCTGTAAACTTTGTGTGCATGTGTCTGTGCGCACATGCATTTGCATGAATTTATGTCCTCCAAAAACTGGACCACTGCAGAAAACCTCGAGTTCAGCAAAACAAGAATGTGAAATCTTTTTCATTATCTGTATCATGCTTATATGTAGCGGATGCCAAATTAGGTATAACTGCACAGCATTTGATTTACACATTGCTTGCTTTCAGGCAAGACAGAAAAAGGAAAATAACAGAAAGGAAGAAGAAAAAAAACAACATCACCATCATCCTAAAAACACAAATAGATGCACAAAGACTGATTTTATCAGTACATACAAAGTGTCAATCAAATATCACCAAAACCACAAGTTAAACTGCAATGACATAAATGCTTATGAAATGTTTATGATTATTTCTATCTGTGGAACTTACCATCTTTATTCTTTCGCCCTTCACAGATCCTGTTGCAAAGCAAAACAACTCTTGTTCATCACAGGCTTACACAGCAACTCAGCATTCATCGATATATCTATCTATCTATTATCTCTCTCTCTCTCTCTCTCTATATATATATATATACCAAATCACATTACTATATACTAAAACACATTACAATTAGCATCATAATAATGTAGTCCACCACTTATATGTACGCACATCATGCTGTAATATTCCAAAAAAAAAACAAAAACAGGTATGTAACATAAACACAAATATTAAATTGTAATACATAACACACTCTGATGCATACACAGTTACACAAACACCTGCACACTTTGTTGCTGTTACACATGTATGTGTACACCCAAGTAACACAAGCACACAGACACAAACAATCAAACAAAAACACAGGCCCGTATGCTCACATGAAAAACAAAGCACACTTGCACATGCAGACACACACACACACACACATATACACCACACACAAACAACGAACACACACAAAAGAAAAGACCTCACGCCTTCAAGTCTGCCTCCAGTTCAGCACGTAAATGGGGCTTGGACATCTCGTAGCCCATCATGTCGTAACCTTCATGCAACAGACAGCAAAAACACAATAATGCTTTCTTCTTTCAAGAGAAAGGACACCGCACAACAAAGTTTTGGAACAGATCTCTACTCTGTGCGTGCATGTCACATGCCTGAGTGTGTATGTGTGCATGCCTGAAATCTGATTGAATGGCACAGGAAATGAATGATGAGTGCCCAGTGGCAGCTCTACCTAGGTAGGCAGCCTGTTGCACAAATGACCCCGTGTTTGTACAGTGCTCAGAGCTTGGTCTCCAACCGACGGTAGGTGCTATATAAGTATCCATACCAATCAATCAATCCATGTGTGCATGCGTTTCAGGACATACACAACAAATCTGATGTGATTCCCTGGGTGTGGCTGTGTTTGATTCAATGAACTGAGGCTGTGCCAGTGAAACAATATGGAATAATGGAAACCAAAATATCAAAGGAGAAAAAATAAAAAGATGAGATTCTGATCAGATAGCT
The DNA here is from genome assembly GCF_041734735.1 of Babylonia areolata. NCBI lineage: Eukaryota > Metazoa > Mollusca > Gastropoda > Neogastropoda > Buccinidae > Babylonia > Babylonia areolata. The sequence continues at coordinate 32,680,783 of NC_134893.1, forward strand.
GACGGGCACAACAGCCGAGTGGTTAAAGCATTGGATTTTCAATCTGAGGGTCTTGGGTTTGAATCCCTTTGCACCTGGTGGGATAAGGGTGGAGATTTTTCCAATCTCTGGGTTCCATACAAATGCAGACATGCTGGTGCCTGAACCCCTTTGTGCACAGGTATACAAGCAGAAGATGCAAGTATGCACATTAAAGATCCCCTAATCCATGTCAGAATTCAGTGGGTTATGAAAAAAAAAAAAAAACCACCCAGCAAGCACATCCCCAAAAGGACTGTCTAGATGAAAGCTATATTTCACATGAGTGAACATGGGTGTTAGCAGCCAACAAGTGAAGACAAAGAAAACCAGACGGCTATGCTTACCTTCCACCAGTCCCATGCCCAGCTGCCCTGGAACAAAGCGGTTGTCAGGACGAAGGCCTACATACATGCGACTCTTGATGGTTTCAATGTGCTCAGCATGGGTTGCGTCAGTGCCTACACACACACACACACACACACACACATGCACTCACACACACACACAAACACACATATGAACACACACACACACACACACACACACACAAACACACACACACAAACACACATATGAACACTCACTCACACACACAAACATACAAACAAACCCACACATGCAGACACAGATAACATTCTACATGTGTTATACAACCTCCAACATTTTGGAAAAGAAAACTTTGTTTAGGATTACCCACTTCTGAAATGAAAAAGACATAAAAAGTGTGTAATTTGCAATTAGACATGTGACAAGAAAAAATCATCAAAATAATATTGGAAAATTTCTTAAAACAAAAATATCAATATGTTTTATAGATAAAGAAAAAAATGAAGCTTTATGAATCTTAAACTTATCTATTTGGAAAAATAATGATTTTTGAAACTTCAATCTATACAGTCAGTGCCTCTTCATATTCTCCACCATAGATATGTACCATAATTTTCTTCCAAAGCCAGTATCTTATCATTATCATAATCTTACAATAAAGCCTATCAGGGAATCAAAACACACTAGTCATTTGTCCACTGAGCATTAATACATGAGTGGTAAACCATCCCGCTTAATTTGTTTTCTTCTTTTTTAATGATCATAAATGTTCATCTTTCTTGTGACAGAAATTCCAAAGTTTCTAATCCCAGTAACAACACTGCCTAACATTCAAGCATTAAGGCAAGGCAGAGATATGTGAAAGGATCCAACACCAAAAGAAAAGACTATTTTTTCCACATATTTTTTTGTACAATCTAGGGATCTACTTCAATAGGAAAAAAATGTTTTAAAATCCCTAAAATTTTATCTAACATACTCACCATGACCCACTGGCACAGACTCCAACAGGGGTCAGATTCTTGTCCTGTGCAAACTACCACTTTGCTCAGGCGGAGAAATCTAAAGAAGGTGTGGCCATTTTTTTGTGCTTTTCTTTATGAGAAGACATATGTTGTTGCTTTTGTGGAAAAATATGCAAAGAATAAATACTAATATGTGTTGCAGTGATGAAGGCAAAAAAAAAAAAGAAAAAGAACAATCAGGAAGTTACCCACCAATGCCATGCTTCTCCATCAGAGCAATGAGATCAGCTTCTGTCAGCAGAGGAGGGGGAGAGGTCTCTCCTGTCAGCATCTATCACACACACACACACACACACACACACATGCGCATCCACAGATGCACTCTCACAAGCACCCACACACACACACACACAAACATTACATGTAATATACAAAATATCATTACTCACTTTCCAACACACATGGATAATTACTTGCATGCAAGAACGCACTCTTTCCATGATGACGTTAACAATAATACTGAAACATACATATCGCACACTCCTCTCGTACAATTTAGAGCTCTAAGCCCAACATAAGCAGAGATAACAGTGCAAACAAACATGATGGACACAAACAAAAAAATGAAAACCAAACAAACAAAAAACATGACAACTAAATTATCTCACACACAATATTGGATATGAACAAAAAAATGCTACAGATAAATTATTACACATAATATCGGGCACGAACACATTGAGAAACAGTTTGAGAAACTCAAGATATCCACAAAGAGTCCATTTTTGTTCGTAACTCTATATCTGCACTTATACTTCTTCAGCATTACTGCAGACTACTGCATTTCATAAATCAAAATCCAGAGGAAATTAATCCTTTTGCTTGCAGAAGTCAGTACAGACCTGAAAGTACTGTATGCAGAAATCTAGCATTCACAACAATTCATTAAACGTTATCCACAAAAGACATGGAAATTGTTTAGTAAATGATCCGTTCCAACCCCTGACAATATTCCTGTCAAAATATCTTAAATTATTTTTCAGATATTACCTCAATTGATGTCGGCTCAAAAACATCGCCCATGTGGTAGAGAGGCATTTCCTGCAAAAAAAAGGAGATTAAAACCACTTTTTTTCCCCTGTGGCATTGCATGGATTTTGTTACACTTGTTATACAGCAGGAACGGACACCTGGAGGTGGGACAGATATGTGCCATGAGAGAAAATGCGAGCAAGAATGAGAATGAGAGACAACAGACAGAGACAGAGAGAGACAGAGAGAGAACGTAGAAGGGCATGGGAGAGAAAAAGAGGCAGAAAGAGAGGAAGGAAACCATAATTTCAAGTGATTTTTTTTTTCACTTCAAAGGCCATTTTGAATACTCCTAGTCAAAATTTCTTCTGTTTTCCAAATTGTCTAGCTTTGCGTTTATGTGTATGTGAGTATGTGTGCGAGTGCGCGCGCGAGCATGTGTGTTTGTGTGTGTGTGTGTGTGTGTGTGTGTGTGTGTGTGTGTGTGTGCTTGTGAACATGTGCATGCATGCATGTGTGTGCGCAGGCAGTGTGCCTCGACGTCTCCAAGTCACCTTCTTTGTTTCTTCTACACCATCTTTGGCAAGGATAATTCATATCACACAACACTGAAATGGGTGACAGACCTTGGCATTCCATCGATCATAGGGGTAGACTTCCAGGTAGTTCTTGGCCAGAATCATCAAGCCCTGAGCAGTAAACTGAAAACAAACCAGCCGACACCACCACCATCAACGGCACGACACTGAGAGCTAAAAGAAAATGTAAAATAATAATAATAACAATGATGATAATAATAATAGGAAATTTCCTTCCTAAAATTATGTTTATTCTAACATACTTTACATGACCCATTGGTGCAGACTGCGGCAGGGGTCTGATTCCCTGTCCTGTGCAAACCACGACCCCTGAGAAGGGGTGAAAATGAAAGTACATGCGGCTAATTACCTAATAACAACAAATAAACAAACAAATAAATAAACAAAAATTATAATTGAGTAAATCATAACTTTGCAGCAACTGCTTGCAATAACTCAAAATCTTTTGTGTTACTGAGTTGTTGTTTTTTTCCTTTAATTTTTTTCAATTCAACCTGGTACAAGTGAGCATGTAAGCTACAACTTTTAAAACTGATGCAACTGATCTGCACTGGAGTCAAGACGCTTTTAACAGAAGCCAGAAAGAGTCTGTGACATGGTGGGTGGGGTGGGGGGGGGGGTCGGGGGGGATTAGGGGGGGTGGGGGGGGGGGGATGAGGACCTTGTATGCTTTGAAGACAAAGGAGAAGAGACACTAACAGCTACTTTGAAGACAAAGGAGAAGAGACACTAACAGCTACTCTGAAGACAAAGGAGAAGAGACACTAACAGTTACTTTGAAGACAAAGGAGAACAAGATGAACAGACAGAAAGAGGAGGATTGTGGATGGTGGGTGGTGGAGGCAAGGGGCCACGTCAGGGAGGGGTGTCAGACAAAAAGAAAAACAGACTGGAAGGAGTGACAGAAAAGAGGAAAAAGAAAAATTCAAAGAGATAAAAAAAAAAAGAAAAAAAAGAAGAAAAAAAAAGAGAGACACAACTAGATATAAATACTCACTCTTTCTTCTGCAATATCAATCTCCACCAGAGTCTCATGGCCAAGTGCATCTTGGGAACAGCAAGCCAGGAAATGGCGAACAATGAACTCATACAGACGTTGTTCGTTGCCCTATGATGAAATATCATAAGAAAAGGGGATCAAACAAAAATTTCAACCTTTGCAAGAAAGAAATCTTCCAAAACTTATCCATAAACATAAGAAGAAGGCAAACTGTCAAAGTGGTGGGAAGAGGATTCTCCCCACCTTCACCTCCCACAGACACATACTGACAGACTCACATTCACATAGGGAAATTCATTCAAACATGCGCATGATGTTTATAAAATGCTGACAGACATTCTTGGCAAGTGGTCAAGCGACTGAATGACCATCATAACACAGACAGCCTGTTTGTAGAAACAACTGAATACAGGAACCACACCTGATGAACATGTATCATACAATTTGACACACACAGATGTGCACCCAAACTCTCCCAGTACTCACACCCACACTCAACAACACAGAAAGTGTTTTTAAATCATGCTATATGCTTCAGAACAAATGGGCACAGAAGCTTGAGTGGCACCAAAGTTAAAAAGGAAATCCATGATACTTCTGACAGAAACATACCTGCAAGTTTGCAGCATACTTGATGGGGTGGATGGGAGGATGAGCATTGTCTGTCTTGTTGCCATTTCTGGGGCTTGGTCCATGCTGGAGTATGCCTTGGGCAAACTCTGTTCACAGACAGTACATATCCCTGTCACATGCTCTCAAATCCTTTTTTGTTAGCAGTCATTCTTATCAGCAGACAAGTGATTTCTTGCATATGTTGAATCATAACAGGTTAAAGACTGACATCTAGACCACTACTCAAAGTCCAGTGGAGAGGAGAAGAAAAAAATCCCACTGCATATATGGAACTCTAGTCTGCGGACACTTGTATCCTAGTCGGATGCTTTAACACTAAAACAACACTTCACAAAGTGACTGTGTGTACTGATCTGGGATAAGCAGGTTGGGAGTAATAGATGACAGTTCAGCATAAAAAAAAAACCAAAACGAACTCCACACGAAAAAAAACAAAAAAACACACACACACACAAAAACAAGAATTACAGATGAGAAATATAGTCCTGAGAATTAAAAAAATGCTAGAGCAACAGGATGGGTGAGTCAGTTAGATAGAGAGGTCTACAGAGTGTAGGGGAGGGCGTACATTATTAGAAGTCCTTGCCATAATAACACACATTTTTGACAAGTTAAACTATGAGTCAGTTTTCCAGCATAAGATAATAATACATCATGTTTATATTATTGTGAATCCTGCAATGGTAATGTTGACTGTCAATCTGTTTGACTTATATTAGTGGTATACACCAGTAACTATTTGTGAGCATTACTGGTGTTGCTGACTTCAATGAATGTCAAATGCTTTTTTCTAATTATGTGCTGATTGTGGACTGTGCTGTGTTGATTGAGAAAAAAACAAAGAACTTACTTTGCAAGGGTAAGAAGATAAAAAAAGAGAGAATGGCATTTAGTTTAGACTATGACTCTCAAACTAGATTGCAAGACTGCACTGTGCTGCAGCCTTGTGTGCCAGGTGGCCTTTGGGAACCATCCCAACACCGACTGTCATAAAGTCCTCTTAGCCAAGAGAGTGAAGATGTAACTTGGGTAAGACACTCTACACTATGACTGAACTGTAGGTCAGATAGTCTAACAGCAGCTGCCTCCTCTGTTGTTCTGGTGGTCTTAGTCAGATACAACTGACTATCATACCTCCCCAGTTTGGGTCGCGCGTCTGTTCGGTGACAAGCGCCACCAGGTCCAGCTCTTTGGGGAACATATTGGTCTCTGTGCGGGGGTAGGAGATGTAGCCCTGTGTGTACAGTCGCTCTGCAATCTTCATCGTCTCCTTGGCATTGATCCTCAGCTTGCGTGATGCCAGCTTCTCCAACTCCTGTACACAGTGAACGGAAATAATATCAATAAAAATAATGAATCATTCTTGTACGGCACATAACCATGTGTGATGCAACAAAAAGCGCTGTACACACTCCACTCATGCACTAACATCATACACACTAACAAACAGCCATCAACACACACACACACATAGCTTGTAACATACCTAAAGAAAGTTCTGGCAAAACAAATATGTCTGGAGATTGATTTTAAATTCAGTCACAGCTGGAGTGTTAAGCAGACTGGATGGCAGTTCCAAATTTTAGGGTGCAGTGAAATTAAAGCCATGTTCTCCAAGTGTCTCCTTTTTATGTTTAGGAAATTTCATGAGAAATAAAGTGTTGTTGAGGCAACGGTGACTGAAGGGTGAAGGAACTGAGACAGCAGAGAGAGGGATGGATTAAACATGAAGATAGGTGGCTGAGATAAAAGAAAAAAATGTAAGGCCTCTTTTACTCATGTTGTCTGAAATAAATGAGCGTGAGCATAAGCTGTACATAGTTCTACATGTGTGTGTGTGTATACGTGCATGTGTGCATGCGTATGTGTGTGTTTTATGGCTCCGTAACACAGCCTGCCTGTGGATCACCATTGTACTGGCTCAAGTTCTTTATATTGTGACTGAGGTACTATCACTGAGCTAAAATATACGCGATCTTTCTGCATATGGATGTATGCTTCTGCCGTTTTCCGATTATTTTCTGTCTTCATTTTCTTTTGTTCCGAAATGTATTGTCAGTACAACCCTACTTAACCTGATAAAAAAAAAGTAAATAATTTTTACCAAAGTTGAGAGTGAAAGAAAAGAGAGAGATTCAAGATTCAAGATGGTTTATTCATGTATAGGCCTAGGCCCCTTATGAAGGGGAATGTGAACATTATTTTACAAACAATACATCACGACACTGTGAGCATCAATAAACACAGTCAAACAAAAATATACCAGCATTACAGTTCAATGTGTAGGACAATAAAAGAAAAAAAAAAAACAACAAAACAAACAAACAAAAGAATACATACAGCATTTTCACGAAGTAGCCATTTCTCTGAATTTGAAAGCTTTGTATAGAAATAGTGAAAATTTGCGAACAACTTCAGGGGAAGTAGATGACATCAATAAGTTCAATTTAAACAACGTAGGTTTACTATAATATTTAGGCTGAATAAACTCCTCTCGAATGTTCCTTAAAACTGGACAGCAAAGAACAAAGTGTATCTCATTTTCTTGTGATTCCTTACATAATGGACAGGTCAGATCACTGTCGTTACATGTTCTGTATCTGTAATGATGGACCGCTAATTCTGTAATGCCAAATCTAAATCTTGTTGTCATATATTTTAAATGTCTATCCATATTCAACACTAAGTAAGGTTTCAGATCAGACACACTGCAAAAATTCTTATAGAAACTAAATCTTTCACTATTCTGAATATGATCAGACCACTTCTGCCATCTACAATCAATTAGACGTTGTCGAAACACACCGATAAACGCCTGGATGCTACCAACACCTTGGTTTAACCAAACAAATCCAAATCCATATTCAAACAAACAATGGCGAATCTTGGTTACCCAGTTCACTCTGCCTCTAGTATCTAAATCATATAGCATATCATAAGCTTTGCGGGGTATTCTGTTATGTTCCATATGTAATAATCTCAACCAATAACGTATACACCTGACTGCAGAAACTAGATATAACGGGTATCGATTCGTTTCACCATATACTAAGTCATTTGGCGTTTGCCTATCTACTCCTAAAAATCTCTTTAATGCAAAAGTGTGGACTGATTCACAGTGAACAGCAGCTTTATCTAGACCCCACAATTCAGAGCCATATTGCACAACAGGCTGCACTTGTGTGTCAAATAATTTGATAAACAAATCAAAGGAAACATTATTGAGCATATGCAACTTTTTCATAATACAAATCAATGCATTTTTGGCTCTGCTTGCTAGATCTTTGCATGCCCCAACGAAACTCAAGCGTGTGGAGAAAAATATGCCCAGATATTTGTAAACATTGACAACTGGCATCAAACTACCATCATACACCCATCTTTCTCTGCTGCTCAAATAGCCACCCTTACGAAATACTATGATATTACTTTTCAACATATTAACTTTTAATTGGAGTGAAACTGCTGCATGGTGAAGGTTGTTCAACTGTGTTTGTAACCCTATAACAGTTTCTGAAATCAGAATAACATCATCAGCTAACAAAAGTATGAATAATTCAAAAGAATCAATCGGAAACAAAGCACCATGTCTTCCATTATTAATTACATGGATTGCTAATTCATTAATGAATAAAGAAAACAAAATTGGACTGCAGGCATCTCCCTGTCTAACCCCAGCTGTACAGTTAATGAATTCAGTCAGTTTAGCGCCGCAGCGAACTCTAGATCTTACTACATTATACATGCTTTTTACACATTTGTAAAGTTTACCTCTTATACCATTCCTAAGTAGAACTGGCCACAAAAGATTACGATTAACAGAATCAAATGCCTTTTCGAAATCAATGAAAGCAACATACAACTTACGATTAAACGAAAACTGTTTCTGTACTAATGCAAGCAACGTAAACATGTGGTCTACAGTAGAGTATCCTTTTTTAAAACCGGCTTGGTGGTCACCTGTGATGTCATTTTCATCCACCCATTCTTGCAATCTCTTATTGATAATCATTCCATATAATTTACCACTTATGTCACTTAGGGAAATACCTCTATAGTTATTGGGATTATTTACATCACCTTTCTTATAAATGGGCAAAATTATTGATTCAATCCAGTTAATGGGGTAAATACCCTTTTCAAATAATTTATTGAATAATTTAAGAAAGAAAGGAACTATATGATCAGTGCAATTCTTAAACAGTTCACCAATGATTCCATCAGGGCCAGCTGCTTTACCATTTTTAAGTTTCCTTATTGCCAACAGTACCTCTTCTTTAGATATTGGTCTATTCATGTATTGATCTGTGTCATCATCAAGTATATCATCATCATGTACAGCTTCATTTTCCACATTATCTACATTTGATTGTAACAACTGCTGAAAATGTTTAAACCAAGTATCTATTTCAATGTTATGTCTTGGTTGTTTTCTTTTAAAAGAGAGTTTACTGATATTATTCCAAAATTCCTTTTGACAATCTATAGAAGCTACAAGCTTATCTATTAAAGATCTGTTAAATTCTTTCTTTTTTCTCTTTATCAAATGTTTATACTCTCTTCTCGCAATCAAATAAACATCCACGTCTTCTGTTTTTAATGTCCGTCGACAAACTCTTAACAAAGACCTTACGTTTCTTTTACTCATGGTACACTCTTGATCAAACCAGTCATCACGTGCCTTCTTGTTATTGACACGCACACATTTTTTCATACATTCTGCACTTTCTTTTATACATTCATTAAACAATAACAATGCATCATTTACATCCACATCTATTAAATCTATTGCATTATCAATTTTAGTTCTCATTTCATCATTCCTTAGAGTATCACGAAACAAATCAGCATATTCCTCATTCCATATAATTTTTTCAATGACTATGTCTTGCTCTTGTTCAGTGACATCAAGATTCTTCCCTTTAGGAAAAACAACATGAAGTATAAGTGGTAAATGATCAGAATCAATGCGTTCAGACACAATTAATTCACTTGAATCAAATACAATGGTGAAAAGTTCTTTTGAAAATATAAAATAATCATTGACACTGCTTCCAGCATCAGAAATATATGTATAGCGACCTTCACGGTCGCCCTCACATACACCATTCAAAATATTCAAACCTAAAGCAGTGCACATATTCAGCAGTAATTTTCCATAATTATTTAAGAAACAATCTTCAGAACGCCGAGATGTACTAACAGACCTACTGTCATGCTGCATAATAAAATCATCTTTCACAGACAGATCTTGACAGATGTTTGAAGTCCTACTATTCAAATCACCATTTAATATAACATAAGCATCGTGTGCCAATAAACAATCAGTCAGACAGTCTTCAAGTATACAAATCCCATTATCAATATCAAAATAAGTATAAAAAGGAGAGCTTTCTGGGGGAATATACGAGCAAAAATACAATATATCTTTATCAAGACCAAATAACATCTTATCAATCAGAAATACACAAAAATTAGAATGAGTCACATCAATATTTTTAACAAAATGACAAAATTCATCCTTTATCAAACAAATCACTCCACCTGATCGTCTCCCTTGTTTGGTGAACTTAACAGCTGATTTACAAAATAAAGTGTAGCCAGGAAACATATCTGATCGGCACTCTTCCATGAAAGTCTCAACCAGACAAATAAAATCAAACTTAAAGATAAACGACAAAAAATCAGGATCAATAAGTTTCGAACACAATCCGTTGACATTCCACAGTAAGAAAGAAAAAGGTTTATTTACATTCTGTGTGTCATGTGTGTCAAACGAACACACCGTGCTTGCCTCTTGTCTGCACGTGCAATCAGACGTCAGATTCACAGAGCTGTTCTGGTTCACGGTGCAGGAGAGAGAGAGAGAGAGTGAGAGAGAGAGAGAGAGAGAGAGAGAGACAGAATCAGACAGAGGAACAGGAATGAATTATCAAAATTAACTTACAACTGTATCAAGAGCAACAGGACGCCACTTGTTCTTGTTTTTCGATCGCACATCAACAACTGTCGCAACTGGATTCTGCAAACAAAGATACATACAAATAAATGAACGTAAGTGAGTTACAGCAACAATAACATGAGATATTCACACTGAATTATCATGATTTGTTCCACTCCCTCATCATATTCCACAAGCAAACAAGCGCACATCACCAATCTCTCAGGTAATAAGGTCGCCTTCCAAGTCTACAACAAATTTTGCTTTCCAACCAACGGAATATGCTGAAAGCATCATAATAAGAAGTCATACATAGCATTATAATTTATATGGAGCAGTTTCAGATAAAAACCAGAGTAGAAAAATATATAAAGTAAAGCGAAAATTCTGAAACAACCCATTTACTTTCCCTCTCTAAGTTTCAGTTTCAATTTCAAGGAGGGGTCAAAGCGTGCAGACTACTTCATATATCCCTCTCTTAATAGAGTCTCATGTCAGACTTGGAAGTTTCTGTCCTGAGGTGAGAGGGCAAGGAGGCCCCATTCTCTTTCGAATCTATTTCAATCAACAAGTTCAACAAAACAGCCACAGTCTGAGTAATATGAACACAAAAAAACATCCCCTCTAAAAAAAACTTGACTGGCATCAATGAATATGCATCATTAATAATCACTTTAACCTGGCAGGAAGCATAATAAAAAGAGAAAGTAAATCATTTGCAAAGTTAAGTGCTCTCACCTCTGTACACTGTTCATACAGCACAAGGCAGGCATGATGGTCAAAGAGACGATTCCTGCAAACAGGGATGTATGCATATATATCTATCTTAATCTCTCTATCAGAGCACCAACATGTAAACTGCAGTCATCTTTTTTTTTTCCAAAGAAATAAAGGTAGAGAGAGGGAGCGGTCGTAAGTCTAGCATGAAGGTAGAACACGATGCTTTGCAAATCAAACGAGCATCAGCATCATTTCCAAACCAACATTACACAAAGTTCTTCTAAACAGAACAGGGTCTCTGTGGTCTTTTCAAAATACAACAGACTGAGCAACACGCTAGACACCACGTTCCTAGCATCAAAGATCTTTTCCCACCCCTCTTGCAGCCAGTCAGTGGCAGCCTGTGTTTGTGCGTGTGTGCGTGTGTGCGTGCACGCGCGCGTGTGTTTGTGAGATTGTGTGTGTGTATGCGTGCGTGAGTGTGTAAGTGTACATATGTCAGGAGAGCTGTGTGCACACACGTGTATGTGTGTGTGTGTGTGTGTGTGTGCATGTGTAGGCTGTGTGTTTTACATTTATTTGTTTATTTGTTTATTTATTATCATTATTGTCTTTTTATTTTATTTTTATTTATTCATCTATTATTGTTATTATTATTGTTCTTGTTGTTGTTGCTATCATTATTATTATTATTATTGTCTTTATTTATATATATATATATATTTTAGATATTCATTCACCTTTTTTTTCTCAAGGCCTGACTAAGCGCGTTGGGTTACGCTGCCGGTCAGGCAGATATCTGCTTGGCAGATGTGGTGTAGCATATATGGATTTGTCTGAACGCAGTGACGCCTCCTTGAGATACTGATACTGATACTGATACTGATACTCAACAGTAAACAATTTAAATTTTACGCAGAAAACAAGCATGTCTACAACATGACGACAACTGCAATGATCACATCGCATGAACTGAAAAAATATCTTCATAGATGGACCATCTTGTTTCCCTTCCATTAGTTCTGGGCCTATTACTTTATTCTAAAAGTAAAGAAAGAAAGAAAGAAACACAGCGATAAAGAATAACTTACCGTTTCCACACAAATTCTGCTTTGGCTTCTTCATCCCTTTGGTGCATAACTGAAGCAGATATGGTTTTGAAAAGAAAACAAATATATATATACATAAACCACCATGATATACTTTAATACGGTGTACCAACAATCACACACAATGACCCGTTGAAATTATTTTCAAATTTGCCTTATTGTCTACTTGTGCCAAAACCCTGCAAAAATACAATGGTAAAAACTGAGTAATCATGAACACTCTTCATCATCTTTGCTCATTTTTCCTGTCTCGCTCATGACCAGACACACACTCTCTTCCTACTCCTGTCCGTCCCAATGTCCCTAATACAGATTGCATAAACGCATCTTTCATGTCTTGATACAGAATATAATGTGGTGTGCATAATCTGAGAACAATCTGTTGGCAAGTCTGTCATATTCTCAGTCAGATGACAGCCCATGATGGTTACTTTACTCTGTACAACTTGGGAAAGTGCTGGACCCAAAGAAGACCTGTGATAAGATTCAATCAAAGTATGTAATTCACAACATCAAAGATTCTAGTATGATCCTTAGGTGTGTGTATGCACGTGTGTTTGTTCTTTTTTGTCATTTTTTGGTCATTTTTATGTATTATTTCTTTTTTATAAAATGCGATAGAACATAATATAATTCAATGTAACGGAATACAAAACAAAAATACAAAACAGAAAAACAGTATGACAGAGAAGAGTTCCACATAACAAAACATAATAAAATACAAATATATATCTTGTGAAACGCACAACAGCATGGTACTACACAATACAATACTACCAACTCACACATGTGAAACGCACAACAGCATGGTACTACACAATACAATACTACCAACTCACACACATAACACAATAACCTGCAACACAGTGATGTACATCACAATAACACCTTTCATCACACAAGTAGAAAAAAACACCACAATAAACTTTAAGGTGGACCACTGCGTCATTTTTAGCTAATTTTTGTTTCTCAGGAACTACTAAAGATATCTGCATGAAATTTGGTACACATACTCAGGATGTTAATATAGACATCTGTGCTAAGTTTGAAGATTATAAGTCAAACAGATTTGAAGATATGATAATTTTATCATAAAAATACACATGGTTATTTGGCCCATTTGCAGCACTGAACACATGCATTACATAATGATTCTCATCATTTCCACAGTTTGTTTTGACATCATTTAGTGCAATGATCACAAAAGCAGATGCCCATTGTCCACAAGCATTGTTCTCTGTCTTGTCAAAAACGCATAAAATTATGCATTCACGTTTGTATGCTTTAGTCACTTGCTATGAAAAAAACTACTAAAGGTAGAGAGTTCTAACTATGTTCATTGCACTCAGCACACATTTTTACATCAGTGTGCCTAATTTTATGATAATATTTTCACTGTATCAATTGTTACACGTGGGCCACTGACGCACCTGCAGCAGAAATTCAACTTTTGAGAAAAACGCCTTCAAAGATTGTGTTGAGAACTCACAAACTGCAACCCATAGTTACGCACTAAAAAAATAATACACAGGAAAATAGCACTTGGCCAATATCACTAAGTGGTGAGAGAGAGTTTTTTACAGTTACTTGATTGTTCAAAATGCTCCTGGGGCGTATACTTCTCCCTCATCTGCCCGTCGATGTTCACGTTCCTGACGTCTCACAGTTTCAATTTTTTTCCTCTTTTGTTTTGCTGCATCATCTGATGGCTGACCTAGACCCATCTCTGCATAGGCTTCCCGCACATGGTGAGCTGCATCCTGCAGGTGTGTGCTGGCTGCTCTGCTTGCACCCTCACTATATTTTTTTGGTAGTGAAGCCATGTTTTTTGGTGCATGGGTCGTGGCATATTCACCATACCAAAAAAACAGCATAGCTGGGTGTAGCCAATCACAGTTGCAGAAGCAGCAGCAACAAGGCGACGGTTGATGTCAAAACCTGTGAAGACAGTCCCCGTCTTCAGCGATGTCATGGTCTGTGTCCCTGGAATCACAGCACCACAGGAAACACATCTCACCTCCAGACTGCATGCTGACCCCATCCTCTTTGTCTCATCTTCAAATACAGAGACCTGAAAAAAAAAATCAAATGTGTGAGAATTGAAGGTACAAGAGAAAGAATGAGAGAGAGAGAGAAAGAGAGAGAATAAAGAGACTCAGACTGACAGTTTTTTTTACACACACACACATACACACACACTGACAGTATGTCAGACTCAGTAAAAATCCACAGAAATATTACTTGGAAAAGTATTTCAATACTTGAGAAAAATAAAAACTGCCTCTGAAAACAAAAATCAAAGAACTTGAAAAAAAAAAGAAAAGAAGTAAATCAATGGGCTCACAAAAAAAGAAGAAGAAAGGTATTCAGATGGCTTTTTTTTCTTTCTTTTTTTTTTTTTTTTGCTATGAAACAAAACAAAAACTCATGAAATAAAATAGAATACTATATTATATTTATTAAATATTATATATCTGTAGACTATTATATTATTTTCCACAAACCTTTGATATGCATTTTCCACAATGAACTGACGACACCAAGCAGTCCAATGTTGACACATCAACGATGATGTTCTGTGAGGACTGTGGCTGTCCCGAGCGAAGTTGTACTTCGGGAACTGATGCACTTTTTTTTGACGGTGGTTCTTCGTCTGAACTAGAGTCACTGTCACCCGTACACACATGTTTTCTGGTGAAAACGTCCAATTTTCTCTTCGAACTGAGAAGCGGCGTGCTTTCACTGACGCCGGTCGATGTTGAAGGCACCGCTAAGTCGGTCGCTGTTTCGGCAGACTTTTTTTCAGCTTGTGTTGTAATCTTTCGCTTTCTCTTCTTTTTGCCGAATGCAAAGACAGTCCTAAACTTCTTTCCAGCGTGTCTTGGCATTGTCCGTGACTTTTAGTAGAAAGTTTCGATCAAAATCTTAGGCAACTGGTGTGTCGATTGAAACTGTGATGAAAACAGATGCCATCTTGGAAAAAGTCACATGACCGATTGGGCCAATGGGCTATTTTTTTACTTCGACAAGCCAATCAGAAACCTCGACTCAGCCACAACCCCTAAAAAATGCCTCTCGGGTTCCTTCGGATTTGCTCTTCGTGTGTTTCCGTGAGTGGAATTTTCCACAGGAAATGGCAATGAGAAGACAGACCAGTGAATGACCTTCACACTGATACCAAACAAGATGGGGTTTCCAAACCAGATCGCAAGCACCAGGCTGTCCAAATCGATGCAAACTTCGAGTTTTTTGTCACATTCGCTCAAACTTCACACACACCCAGGTCAGAAAATGATTTTATTTGCAATGAAATCGGTCAAATTGAGCAAAATGGTTGACAGAAATGCAAAGATGAGACATTGTTTGACCAAATACAAGTATAATCCCAAAACACGTTTTTAATGATTTTTGGTGAAAAACCTATGCCGTGGTCCACCTTAAAAGACACAGCACAGTACAGTACACCACAATACTGCTTTTAATGACCGAAAGTAAAACAAAAAGAAAACCAAAACCAATTAACTATTAAAGGCACAACACAGAACATCACAATGGCAAAGCACCACATCTCATGACACAAAGCAAAACAGAACAATAAATCATTAAAGACACAAAACAGCAGGATACATTACAATAACAAAGCACCACTTTTCATGACACAAAACAGCAGGATACATTACAATAACAAAGCACCACTTTTCATGACACAAAACAGCAGGATACATTACAATAACAAAGCACCACTTTTCATGACACAAAACAGCAGGATACATTACAATAACAAAGCACCACTTTACACCACGATAATATTTTTTTTTAAAGACAAAGCACAGTGTTCCACAAGAACAAAGCACCACTTTCCATGACATAAAGTAAAACACCATGACAATATTTTTTTTTAGAGACAAAGCACAGTGCTCCACAAGAACAAAGCACCACTTTTTATGGCACAAAGTAAAACACCATGATATTTTTTTAGAGACAAAGCACAGTGCTCCACAAGAACAAAGCACCACTTTTCATGGCACAAAGTAAAACACCATGATAATAATTTTTTTAAGACAAAGCACAATGCTCCACAAGAACAAAGCACCACTTTTCATGAATAAGATAAAACACAATGATAAACAATCAAAGACACAACACAGTGCAGCACATTACAACACCAAAACACCACCTATTATAATGTGACTGGTGGTCTCATGGTAACACGTCTGAATAGGAAGCCAGAGAATCTGAGTGTACGTGATCGAATCCATCACTCGGCAGTGTTTTCTTAACCTCCACTGGACCTTGAATAGTGGTCTGGATGCTAGTCATTTGGATGAGACAATTAACTGACGTCCCATGTGCAGCATGCACATAGCAGCTGCAAAAGAACCCACAACTTAAGGGTTGTCCCTGGCAAAATTGTGTAGAAAAATCCACTTTATTAAGAAAACAAATACAGTGGCAGGCAGAAAAACATGAACAAAATAGACAGGGTGGCACTGCACTTTAGTAATGCAATCACTTTGGGGAGAACAGCCCAAACTTCACACAGAGAAATCTATTATGAGAAAAGACTAATGCAACACAACGTCACAAAGTAAAACACCACGATAGACTATCAGACACAACACAGTGCAGTCAGATAACAAAAGCACCACCTTTCAGCTTCCAGAAGGGTTCGGGGATGAAGGCCTGCACCTGTTTGTATCGCTCCACCACAAAGCCCAGAGTAGGGAACTGACAGCTGCCGTAACTGATCAGCTGATCAGCCAGAGCCTCGGGGAACACCTTCTTCAGACGAAGGGTTTGGAATCGCGTGAATGCCGCTCCTGCACAAATAGTTTCCATTTTGTAAACGGCTTTCCTAGGTGAACATTTTGATCAGAATAAAAATTTTATTCTCACCTGACAATACCACTACTACTAATAATAATAAAAGGGGAATGTTCTTTGGTGAAATGAAAAAAGCTTGACTGCTCAGTTTCTGTGAACATGATTGACCTTTCTTTCTTGACAGGACCCTTGTCTGTCATCACTGGGACAGTTATTCACTATTTTCAAGCATTGTGCTTGTTATCACGACATATAACCTGTTTAATTTTCCTCTACAGGTACAATCTGACTATAAACATGCTATTTCCAGTTGTCTTTTGTTTGTTTTCTTTTTGGGTGTCATTCTATGGGGGTGGAAATCGACTTTGATGCATAAAAATTATTAGCAACACTTTGAAATGCCTGAATTGTTTTCAACGATCAAATTACAAGGAAAAAATCACAGATTCAGAATCCATATTCATTTTCCATTGTATAGTTTTTGTACTAGAATTAAAAGAAGAATTACTAGAATCAAAAATGTCTATTATCCCTGAATCCAAAAAATTCCCTGGCAAGGGGAAAGCACTTTTTTTCTTTCTTTTTTTTCTTTTTTTTTATACAAAATTTCCTAGCACTAAATGGATTAAAACAAAAAGAAAATAAATAGCAGGAGATATTACTGCCTTGCGAATTAATCTTTAATTCTAAACTAAACCATGGCATTGCTCAAAATGAAAATTCCATTCAAAAACTTTACTAATCTGATGTGAGGAAAATGCATGCTCAGACCTAGAATTGTGGGAAGATAGTTTAAAAAAGGAAATACAGACAGACAGCAAGTTTCAGTTGTTCTTAATAAGGCAAAACCCCATGTTAATTATCATGTCCAATGCATCATCCATGGAAAACCCCAGTACACCAAGATGAATTGGCAAAATCTAAGGAGAATGTGTGTCTCAAATTACGACATAAATGGAAACTGTGCACATCAGCCTACCAATGCGAAGATCCAGTTCAGTGCGTACATCCACAGCATCACTGACAAGCTGGTCTGGCTCTGCCAAGTTCTGCATTGCCCGCCTCACTGCACTGCTCACCATTTAAAACACACTCACGCACATCATCTACTGTATATATTCCCTTTTGTTAGAAATGCAGAAAAAGACAAAGATTGATGATGCAGTTTTGGATGTGGGAAAAATGTTAGAGGTTACTAACAGAAAAAGACAACCAAAACTATATATATGCACTCTCTTCTGTATGACGCAACAATCTCCCCTGTGTAACATAGCATCTCCAAAAACATACTGTCTGTCTCCAAAAATCACTTCCAACACAATGAAGATTTAATGACAGACACTTTTCACACTGTTTCCACTCTGATACATTTTTGTCTCTATAAAAAACTTTTTTTTAAAACAACTATTATCACATTTCCATTTTGACTTCTTTGTTGGTTCTATCATTACATCTTTTGACAAAACTGATACACTTCCCACTTGACAGATGTCAAAGTACACAAGCCCACTTCATACAGACTATTCAGCTTGCTTTCTCATCAACAGCATCATTTTCATTTCAATCTCAGACTTTCTAAAACAGAATTGCAGTTGATAGTCACTATTCAGGCTAAGTTTTTAGTTGTTTTTTGGGTGGTTTTTTTTTTTGTTTTGTTTTGTATTATAGTACCTTCATAAATCAGTTTTCTCCTCCCATTTACGGATTCCAAAGCAAATGCTTAAAAGATATTGATGTTATGGATTCCAAAGCAAATGCTTAAAAGATATTGATGTTATGGATTCCAAAGCAAATGCTTAAAAGATATTGACCTTATGGATTCCAAAGCAAATGTTTAGAAGATATTGACCTTATGGATTCTAAAGCAAATGTTTAAAATATATTAACTATGGTCACCATACAAAGTGCTTTATATTATCAGATCATATGACAGATTATAATATTGTAATAACCAATATTTCACTATCAAACTTCAACTAATATAACAAAAATACAAAAGCAACAGTTACTTACTGAGGTGTGATCTCTGAGAATCGGGCTCGATATACATCAATGTTTGGCTTCACTGCAAAATAACATTCATGGTCATACCAGAATGAACATTTTATCCCTTGTTCAATTGTTGATCATATTATTACTGGTATAAAAAGTCATATACACCCATATAGATATACATACAATATCATGTCATACAACACACTCACTGAAAGTGGCACAAAATATATGCATCAATATTCAGGTAAAACAAAGAGCAAAAAGGTAAGGTCACATTTCTTGATGTGGTAAATATCCATCTTCTGATTCTTTTTTTCATGAAGTGGTAAAATAACATGATATACTCCACAGTTCAAATAACCTGACCACAGGCAGCTGAGAAAACATTTGAAAATATTGTTTTTTACAAAAATCACAAACCATTAGATTTGAATAAATAATATCAATAGTTCATCTCCTTACTTTAGATTCCTTTTTACTTAAAAAGAGACTGTAGGTAAAATGTAATGAATTAAAAATGTACTGCATAAGATGTACAGCACAATGAACAGTTCAAAGCAGGATACTACTTAATATGTTTATTCAAGTAAACTGAAACATTCAGAGTAACAGTAAACTGTTCTAGTGTTACTGACAGCAGACTGTCTATCTACGCGACCAAAACTCTCATTTGTGTGTTTTGCCTTCTCAGAATTGGAATACTGTAATTATTTACTTGCTGGCTCTCTACAGTATATTATTCACAAACTGCAAAAACTCAAAAACTCAGCTACACATTGCATTCACACTTTCTCTGGCTCTTCACTCATCTTTCTGATCTCCTCACTATTTGAGTAAATCAATCTTACGAGACAACTATATTCATCATCAGACAGTAACATTTTAAAAATTCCCTCTGTTATGACTACATCCTTCGGTCAAAGGTCCTTTGCATTCGCCACCCCCGTCCAGTGGAACCCCTAGCCATATGAATTAAGACACTCCCACTCCCAGTCCATTTCCAGCTTCAATACTAACCTCAAGACTTGTCTGTTTAGAACTCCTTTCATTGATCTGATTCCTGCACCAGTGTGGGTTTGTGCTTGTTTCTGCTTTCAGTGTGTGTTGCTGAGATGTCGCGTGGAGGTAACTGGTGAGGAGTTATTGGAATAAAGAGTGGGACTGATTTTTCAGTGTTGTAGTTGTGTTTTACAATGTTTAGGCGTTGGGATGTACGCATTTGGTTTTGGATGTCTGAATTGTTTGGGTTTTTTTTTGTTTTGTTTGTTTGTTTGGTTTTTTATTGGGTTTTTTTTTGTGTGTTTACTAATAACTATGGAAAATGTGTTTAGTATGTACTTTTGACGCAATATCTGGTCATAATTTCTCATGATTGCTTCCTTAGTTGGACCAACCCACATGTTTTGATGGATGAGGTATATATATTCAAAAACAGAATTACTGTAATTGTAAAGCACTTAGGGTAAAATCATTTGATTAGGCACAATATAAATGACCTTATCATTATCATATAAAAATATATCCAATCACAACATCTGAATGCTTCCTATCAATCATGACAGCTTATTTCAACCAACAGGTCAGGAAAACACAGTGTATGGTGAATAACAACATGATTCAGTCGGTCACTCACCTGCTTTGCACACATCAATAACCTCAAATCCAATGTTTTCACCCTCACGGTCACAGTCGGTCCAGATCACCAGTGCTTGACACTGGCGCACTTCACGTTCCAAGGTTTTCTGGACAATAATGTAAAGAAAGCACAGGTCAACTGGCTGCTTTGTTTCACACAGCCATCATTCAAAACTGATGCCTGGAAGTCAGCAACTGAACTCATTGTTCACAGAGTTAAGAAGGTATTCTTCAAGTGTACATCTTTATATTTTGTTAATGTAGATCATTTGCTGATCTAAGTCAATTGTCTAGGAAAGTGTGGCATTTCCACATGCACACACATACAGATACAAAACAAAAGCCTTACCTTGATATTTTCAAAGTCCTTGGGGCAAAACTTCTGCACTTCAGCATCAAACAGCTGAGCTGGACTACAGGAATTCCTGGTGCAGAAATATAAACATTAAATTTGTAGACTGCAGTCAATTTTACAGCAAAGAAAGAGTGAGAAACAACTACTACCTTTAAATTATCTGATCATATATAAGTTGATACAATTGACACAATCATGCACTAAGAAAAAATAAGTTAGTTTCTTTTGCATTACTAATTGTGCTCCAAAAATATGCAACAACAGAACTATTATACACTATAAGTTAAACAACACTGGAGATACAAGAGATACATGTAAACAATGACATAAGGTTATTGAACACCACGATCCTAGAAACTATGTAAAGATTGTGGGGTTACTTTCTGGGTCCAACAAACAGTAAAATGGAGACTTCTGTTCAAATGACTATTTTAATTTTTCTTTCATTCTTTACCATTCTGCTTGGTCTGCATTGAACATTTGTCTGCTCAATAAAAAAAAAAAAAATGTATTTGACATATTTTCTTACCACTTCCTGTACTGCAGAGGAAATTCCAGAGCCAGAAGATGTCCAGAAACTGAGGTAAATGTCATTGTGACATTCTGATTCAATAGGACGGACTCAAACTCATATATCTTGTTGTAGACAGAAAAACCTTCACGCTGCAATCATAAACATAGAAAATAATTCTCACAAAACTCTACAACACATGTTGTCTTCAACTTCAAGAGAAAACTGTTTCGTTTAATCAGACTATGACTAGATCAGACTTCATCAGTTCATAAAATTTTATACAAAATACACATGAAGTCATCTTGCTCAGTTATCGTTTTATTTTCTTGCAGTATTACTATCACTGTCTCAGTTATCACACAAGATGAAAATGTAACAAACATTGTTAACAGTGGATTATGTCCTTCTCAAGAAAACAGAGTTGTGCCTGATACTGTGATAGTGTTTTACTCTGTGGAGCTTAACATTGTCTATAAATATTATGGCCGAACAGTCCAGTCCTGGAACAACAGTTTCTGTTGCAGACCTTGCACTGAAAATTCAATAGAACTGGGTCAACAGTGACAAAAATACACCTTCCTTCATCATCTTTCTCAAGCAGCAGCAGTATTATTCATTTAGACTCTTCTAATCAGTTGATATCAATTACCATGTCTATTTTGGATCCAAACAGTATCTTATTCTTTGTAGTGAAGGCATGGGCATCTAATACCTTAAGACCCAGTCTCAAGTTACTTAAAATAGCTCTATTCAAGAGCTTTTTTTTTATATTCTGTCTCTTCTCCACCCTCAATCACTCAGCGTAATGAACTTTGTTTGCCATGATATATTCTTACTGAGGATGTGCACGAAGTCATGCAGCTGGAAAGAGTTCAGCCATCTTTGTACTTTGGTTTATAACTAATATAAGACATCATCATCAAGTATTAATTTCCAGTTACTGCAAAAATCCATAGATCTGTCACAGGAACAGTTAAAAAAAATGGTCCCACTCTGAGTGTTTGAACTGTCTAAAATGTCTGCTCAACAGACATAGCTAGCTGCTTAGCAAATTCACAGTGTCATTGAACAATAATGGATAATCACAATGAACTGAAATTTGAATTTGTAAAATTTTGTAAGTTGTACCAATAAAATAGATTTTAAAAACATGATAATTCAATAACTTACAAAGTTAATATGTGATGTTGTAAACACATAATAATAATTTACATATAAATACCAATACATTAATTCACTTATACACAATAACACATTGATCAGTTGTGTCCCCAAGGGTGGGTATGTGATGTTGTATGTCAAATTTGGGGGTATCAGGCATGCATGCTTGTGGGACATAACCATCAAGGACATCCATACTAATGTGTAATAGCAAGCTTCAGATTTCATGAATTCTTGTGAATGCACTTCTTATACTATAGTCCTATTCAATAATATCTGCTATTCTGGGAAAAGACAACAACCAATAATGCCCAGATAAGGGTTTGTTATGAGGAGTGGTAGGGGTGGGGGAGAGGGTGCATTTAAGTTTAAAAAGTGTGCATGTGAGTATGTGCATACATGTGTGCAAGTGCACTGTATTCATTTGAGAGAGAGAGAGAGAGAGAGGAGAGAGAGAGAGAGACATTGACAGAGACAGACAGACAGACGACAGACAGACATACATACACACAGACAGAGAGGGAGAGAGGGACAGAGACAGAGGCAGCGAGACACAGTGAGAAGTATCAACTGTCAGAGGACGTATTCGTGTGTGCGAGTGCAGTATGGACTGAAGTCTTTCACTTCAAAAATGCAATCGAGATAAGATGTAATGCCCATAATTTGTAAAAGATATTACCTTTCTGTATCGCCCGTTTGACATGACATCTGACAACGATTTTGCAGCATCATTTTTTTCAGCAACATTGAGAACACGGACCATTGTTTTTGATGACAACAAACGGACTGCAATCCAGTGGAGACGGACAAAAGCCAGAGACGCACGGGGATGAAGTGGCATTGAAAAGAAAAGTAACACTGTGATTTGAAAGATCTGAGGCCCGCAGGATCAGTCTCTTCTACCTTGCCCAATAGAGCTTAATCTAAAGCCTGGAGACATAACTTAATCCCACCAATAAAACAATGTAACACATCTGCATCCTCTGCTATTTTACTTTGCCGCCATCTTATTAAGTCAAGGTCACAAAAACACTTCCTGAAGGGAAATCTACCCAAATGAGTTTTAGTTTCAATTTCTCAAGGAGAGCGTCAAACAAACAAACAAAAAACCTGTTTAACAAACCATTTCATCGAGAAGTCTGAGAATTCGGTTCTTTTTAAGCGGAAGGGGTCGATACGGAATTTAAAACATATTTAAATAGTAATCGTGACGATGCAATTACTTTACAAAAAAAGAAGAAACAAAAAAGAAGAAAAGATGCCGAGACTGTGGATGTCTGACTTCAGGAATTTATGTATGAGTGTGTTATTACATGTCTGTGGTTAATGACATGCGATATTTAATGGCTTCTGGTTTGAAATAATTAGTGCGGAGGCTGAATTAGTTTTGTAACTTGACAACACTGACGAAAATGCCATATTTATATCTTCAGTTTAAAACGTTACATCTCACATGCTTCACATCAACCACCACGCCTGCTCGTACTGCTGTTGCTGTTTCTGTTACTGTTGCTGTTGTTACTGCACCGCCAATGCAACTTCTGTTGTTAAAATAGGTGCAAACTTGCCAGTGTCTTATCCCTTCCGTGTGTTCATTGAAAAAAAGATCAAAATTTTGATAGACACGTTCAAGATGCACATGATAATTATACATGCCTGTGTTGGGTGGGTTATGGAAACACGGATGTACTAAGGAGTGCACATCCATCGAGCAGTCCAGGAAATCGCAACCCACGACTGCAGAAAAAACAACATGTCACTCCATACCTGAGACAAAAACAACAAAAACTTTCAATTTGTTAGTTTTCAGTAAAAAGTTGTCACTTTGTTTCACAATGGCTGCAAATCGTGGTTTCGAAACCAACTTCACATTCCAAGTGATCAGTTATTCTTGATCAGCGATTTTCTTTATGGCCTGTGTGTGACAACCAACCTTAAGAAGAAAACGGCATATGAACTATATTGTAACTGTGTTTGAAACTGAAAAATGCGTGCTTTATTGTCATTATGCAACGCAGTTTAGTGTGACCTTCGTCTGAGCCCATATCATTCAGTTTCATCACAGTGACGCAGAGTGAGTGACTGACTTCCAACTTTACGAAGCCGCAGTCCGGAGGAAAATTTCAAAATGTTGCCGACAAGAAGAGCGATTTTGTCAGTTCGCCAAAGACTGCCAATATTAAATCAAAGGTATATTTACTATTTGTTTTACACACACACGGAAACACACGCGGTTGCATCACTGTCACACACTCACGCGTGCACACAAACACACACTCACACACACACACACACACACACGCGCGCGCATGCACGCACACACACACACACACACACACACACACACACATACACACACACACGCGCGCGCGCGCATGCGAACATAAAATACACACATATATGTATACATAGAATCTCTCCCTCTCTCTCTCTTCTCTCTTCTCTCTCTCTCTCTCTTCTCTCTTCTCTCTCTCTCTTCTCAAATATACACACAGAAGGTCATGGATGCATTGTATGGATTGGATCGTACTTAGTCATGAAGCATACAGTGATACATTGCCCCAAAATATGGAATATGTGGGACTTGAATGCTGGGGCTAAAGAAATGGTTTAATGCACAAAAAATACCTCTATGAAAATATATTTTTAAAAATGCCCCCACCACCACCACACCCCCTTTCTCCTTTTCACAGTGTGTGTGTGTGTGTGTGTGTTTTGTTGTTGTTTGTTTTTGTTTTTTGCATCAACTATGAAGTTAGTTGTCAGTCAACAAGAAGAGAGAGGCAATAACTCTGTGTATGTATTTGTGTGTGTGTATCACTGTATGTATGTGTGTTTGTATTAAGTTTTAACTACCAGCTGCATGAATGGTGCCCTGTCTATCTGCGTTGAGCGTGGGAATTGATTTATTTTAACCTCCTAAAAAGTGCCCCATGACATGAAAAATGCATTGCTATTTGTCCCATTATATATATATATATATATATATATATATATATATATATATATATATATATATATAATGTACACGTCATTTCAGGATTTTTCACTTACATTTTAAAGTGATGTGTCCAGCAACAACAACAACAAAAAAAAGTCAGAAAGCTTGATATGTCTGCCTTCATTATCCACAAGGAGCAACAGCCAATCGCACTCTGTATGCTGATTATTGGATATTATTAAATTTTGTCAGTGCCCATCTCTGAAAATTTCAAGATAGTGGATGATGAAACACAAACTGTGTCTAGTGACTTGAAACAGCAGTGTGTTGCAAACACCCATTGTGATTTTGTCACCCAAGATGTGTGCACAAGCTTTACAAGTCATTGAAGACGATGGATTTTGTACTTGTAATCACTTGTAATTAAATTTTTTTGTCAGATGGTTCACTTGAGTTGATGCGAATGCAAGTGAGAGTGATGATTTCAGATTTGCAGAGAGGGTGGAAGATGGGGATAGTTGTAGAGCTAGATGCTGCAATAAAAGGAGAGAAAGAGCGGACAGGAAGCCAATACCATAGCTCTGTGGCTGACCAAGAGTTGACCTCAAAGACATCCCTTCCCATTATTCAGGGCAGGGAGGGACTGGATGTCTGATGAAGGGGGTGGAGCAATCTTCTGCATTGCATGAATCACTGGAGCAGTGTTGTTTTTTGAAAATAACGTTGGCATTGATCAAACAAGGGGATCAGCTATCTTCTGCTGGCGAAAATCATAACTGTACTCTACCCTTCCCCAACACTCTGTGCCGTCTAGGTCACTGTTAACCTCTTTGGTGTTGTCTGAAAGTGAGCACGAGGTGAGTGGGTGTGGCACTGGCAGGCATGGCATGTGAAGGATGTGTGTGTGTGTGTGTGTGTGTGTAATATTTCTATTTCTTTTGAAAAAAATCTAAACAAAATGAAACGGTTTGCTTACCACATTTCTACTGCAGTTACCAAGAAAATGCTTGTGAATAATGAGCTGAATGAAATTGTGTAGGATTCCAGAAATTTGGATTTATGACAATTTATGACTCTATCAGTCTTTGTATACATAAGGTAGAGTTACACATTTAACTTTTAAGTTTTAGTTTTCATATATTTTCTAGATTCAATTCAGCTGCTGCAGTGTTAGTGTTACTAACAATCTATAACATATATCCAGAAAGTATGTGAATTGTTTCTCACAATTATTATTCATTCATTCAGTCATCACTCATTGCCAATTAGTGTGTTAAGTGAACTTCATACTTTCTTGCAGTTGTTTGCATGCAAGAAGTTTTTTTGTTAATTTTTACCCTTGGCAACCAAAAAGCGCTTAGCAAATAAGAAGCATGTCAAAATAATGTCTGGCACAGGTGTTAATTTATAGTTTTTGTACATCATTTTAATGTTAAATCTTTTCATCTCAGCCTGAGAAAAAGCAACAAAAGATTGTGTGTGTTTTTGTTTTTTTTGTTTGTTTTCTCTCTCTCTCTCTCTCTCTCTCTTGGATTAAATACTGATAAAGTAATTAGTCATTCTTTGCAATTACAAAGCCCTTAATCATTTTTGTTAGGCTTTTTTTTTAAGGGGGTGGGGATATATTTCGATATACATTTTATATTTTGTATGTCTGGGTTTCTCCTGAAATGTGTGTGTGTGTGTGTGTGTGTGTGTGTGTGTGTGTGTGTGTGAAAAAGAAAATTTGTTTCCTATAATTACGTTTATCTAACATGCTTACCGTGACCCATACAAAGTGTGATTGGCTGTTGCTCCTTGTGGGTAATGAAAGTAGACATATCAAGCTTTCTGACTTTTTGTTGTTGTTGCTGTTGTTGTTGCTGGACATATCACTTTAAAATGTAAGTGAAAAATCCTGAAATGACATGGACATATATAATTATACAATAGCAATGCATTTTTCATATGTCATGGGACACTTAGGAGGTTAAAATAAATCAACCCCCACGCTCAGTGCAGATAGACATGGCACCATTCATCCAGCTGGTAGTTAAAACAATACAAACGCACATACATACAGTGATACACACACACAAATACATACACAGAGTTACTGCCTCTCTTCTTGTTGACTGACAACTAACTTCATAGTTGACGCAAAAAACAACACACACACACACACACTGTGAAGGGGAGAAAGGGGGTCAGGGGGGGGGGGGGGGGGGGGGGCTTTTTTATAGAGGTATTTTTTGTGCATGCAGCCTTTTTTTTTTTTTTTTTTGCCCCAGTATTCAGGTCGTCACATTCCGTATCTTGGGACAATGTATCATTGTATGCTTCATGACTAGGTACCATCCAATCCATACAATGCATCCATGACCTTCTGTGTGTGTATGTGAGAAGAGAGAGAGATTCACAGTGGGTAACAACTAAATTGAACTGTTTTCTTAAATTTTTTTACTGGTCTCATTTTGTTTCAGACTGGATTCTCGTCCACTGTCAGTTTCGCGTCAGCATCTTGCCAAAAAGAAACCCACAGGAGACGGAGAGGGACCTATTCCTTTTTCAAGCAGCAAGGCTGCCACATGGAGCATGACCAACTCTGTTATGGTGCCTAAACGTGATGTGCCCTGGTACCAGCCCTTGAGCATCAGCTTCAGTATCTTAGTGTTCATGCTGTACTTTCTGTTCCTGCGAGAGGAAAACGACCTGGATGTAGAGCTGAACTACTCCCTTTTCGAGCGAGTGCCCCAGCTGGAAGAGCATCAGGTGAAGTTGGCACTGGAGTACGGCCGCCAGCAAGGCAAGGACACCAGTGAGCTTGAGAAAAGACTGGCAGAAATTCGGCGAAACAAGCAAATGCAGAAAGAACAATCCTAGCTTGGGCCTGTTAGTTATGGTGAGGGAAAAATTAAATGATTGAATGGGAGCAAAAGGGTGGACTGCTTTCACCTGCTCTTTTATTAGTGTGTGACTGAGAATGGTGGGGAGGGTAAATTTGTGAAACACTTTTCTTGTCAGTATGCAGACTGCAGCGCTTTGAAGAAATGAAAATTATTAAGATTTTTTTTTTTCTTCATTCAGAAAGGTTAGCAAGGAAAACAAAACATTTCTTGACACTTTGAAATAAGATTTTAGATGAAGAAGGAAAATAATTTTCTTGTCAAGTCTGATAAGGTAATTATATTGATGATCTTTTTGTACATTTTCTTTTCCCTTTAAATTTGCTGGATCACACTTTTATCTGGGCCTCACCACCAGTCTCTTTTCTTCTTAAAATTTTCTTTGCCTGTACATTCTTTTCAAGTTATGTAGAATGTAAGATGTGGGAATCTTTCCTGTATGTTTTGGATCTGTTAAATTTTTCGGTTCAAGTCTGTTCCTCCTTGAAGGGGACACAAATTGGTTTGCCTTTATGGCATACATAAATAAAGTTCTGATAGATATGACTTGTCTAATATGTTATAATGCAAATAAATGTGCATGTGGAGAAAAAAAATGTCATTTAACGATTTCTCTGCATAGCGGACTAGTAGTTTGGACAGGACAGGAATGCAGACCTCTGCCGGAGTCTGCACCAGTGGGTCACGGTTAAGTATGTGTAATTAAATGTGATGTTTCAAGTGCTTAAACTGTTGGAGGCCCCAATTTTGAAAGGTTGTGACATTACCAGTACAGACTCACTTTCGCCTTTGACTCGCAAAATAGATTGAAAAATTTGTTCCAAAATACTGTGCGAGGACTTTCTAAATGAAAAGAAAAAATATTGTGCAAGATCTGTTGGGATGCATTTTGGTTTAGTGCTATATAATTTTGAACCGGAGTATATGGAAGAAGACTTAAAACAAGCTGCTGAAACGTCAGAAACAAAAGACAAAGTTGTAGGTGCTGATTTGGAAACTGTTTGCCAACTCAGTCATGTCAAAGGAAAGAAATCACATCTTTGCAGAGACAAAAGTTTTCCAACTTCTTCACTGGCAAAATGGCATGCATTCGTGAGAAGCTTGACTCTGTTGTGTCTCCTTCTTCACCCGTTAAAGAACGTGTGTACAGTGGTCCTGTTTTACGTTGTTTCCAACCGGTTACTGAAGATTTTGTGAAGAAAGTGTGTCTGAGCGCTTGTCCGAAATCCTGTGAGCTTGACCCTGTCCCGTCTTCTTTGTTGGTTGAATGTATTGATGTTCTGCTGCCACATATTACTCATGTCATCAATTCTTCCTTACTGTCAGCTTCAAATCTGCTGTTGTACGTCCACTCATCAAGAAACCATCTTTGGATCATAATTGTTTGAAAAATTATCGACCTGTCTCAGATCTGTCATTTTTATCAAAACTGCTAGAAAAGATCATATTGTCTCAGCTCTTAGCTCACCTGAACAAAATGGTTTACTTAATTCCCACCAGTCAGCTTATAGACGTGGTCATAGTTGCGAAACGGCCCTTCTTAGAATAGTAAATGATTTGCTTTCGGGATTTGATGAGGATAAGATATTTGTTCTCTCTCTCTTAGATTTGTCAGCAGCTTTTGACACTATCAACCACTCTATCCTCTTGAACAGACTTAAAACTTCCTTTGGTATTCGTGACACTGCACTAGCATGGATCACGTCTTACCTGTCAGATCATACACAGAAAGTGTGTGTAAATGGTAAATACTCTAGAGTATCTGCCTTAAAATATGGTGTCCCACAGGGGCCCGTCCTAGGTCCTGTTCTTTTTGTGCTGTATGCGGCTCCTGTGTCGGATGTCATCAGTCATCATGCGATGTCGCATGAGAGCTTTGCTGATGACACACAACTTGATCAGTCGGCTTCCATAGCTGAATTTGATGCACTGGTGACTCGAACACAGGAGTGCATTGCTGGCCTAAAGGACTGGATGACTCTCAACAAGCTGCAACTAAATGATGATAAGAATGAATTTATGATAACCTGTCCAAAGATGTTTCGTCAACATCCTTCCTTCACCCCGACTCTGTTCTGATCAATAGCACACCTGTTTCACTTTCTCCTTCTGTTCACAGTCTTGGTGTAATCCTAGACCAGTCTTTTTTCTTCCAACTGCGCATTTTGAATATCTGTAAAGTTGCCTATTTGGAACTGCGTGGAATCATCTCTATCCGCCACTATCTCTTAACCGATGCAACCAAGACACTTGTCTGCTTTCTGGTTCTCTCAAGATTGGATTACTGCAACTCTCTTTTGGCCGGCCTTCCCAAATATCTGTTAAGACTCCAACGAATTCAGAATAACGCTGCCAGACTCATTTGCAGAGCTTCTAAATTTGACCATGTTTCTCCTCTCCTTAAGTCTCTCCACTGGTTGTCCGTTTCTTATCGAATAGACTATAAGCTATCCACTCTGACCTTTTCTGCAGTTAACGGATCTGGCCCTAAGTATCTTTCTGAACTCCTCCATATCTATACCCTGTCTCGCCAGCTCCGTTCTTCCTCTGATACTAGACTTCCCAGGATACCTCACATCAGAAGACAGACCTATGGACACAGATTGTTTTCTTTTCAATCGCCAAAGACGTGGAACAAGCTCCCTGATAACCTCCGTCATTCTGATTCCCTCGCATCTTTTAAATCTCGTCTCAAAACTCACCTTTTCCCTCAGCAATAAGTTCAATTGTGGCAGGTCCACTTCCTTTGCGTTAACTGTGCTCGACTGTGTGTATACATATGTATATGTACATAACTACATGCATGTATATGAATGTGCATTGTGTGTGCGTACGTTTATGTAAGTTTGTGCCTGCCTATGTGTGTTTTAGGGTAGCTGTTGGATACACGTATTGTTAAAATGTATGTATGCAGTGTGTGTGTGTGTAATCACATTTTGGTGTGTGTATGTAACATAGATGTTTTATGTTACAGCGTTTTTGTAAAGCACCCAGAGCAGATTTCTGGATAGTGTGCTATATAAGTATCCATTATTATTATTAATGATATATAAGTATCCATTATTATTATTAATGGTTTGACCATTGCAGCTTTTGAAAAGATGAATGTGATGGGTCTGCAGTTAGAACAGTCCAAATGATGTCACAATTGACTTCTTTCTAGCAAGCCAGGCCTAACATGGTGACATATTGTGGTAGGCCAGGCTGATAATTTAAATCGTTGTCGTTATAATGCACAAAGATGTTCAGTTTAAAAGCATAGTTCTGTAATCGTTTACCCATTCGCTAGATTTTTAGAGCATGATGCTATTTTACTTGGTCTCCAAAGGCCAGTGTGCCATGCAATCTTGCCTTTGAAGCTCAAAAAGGTTTGACTGAGCAGGAATGTAGTATACAGACAAGTATATGAAAAAGAAAACCACAAACGCTCTTGTTGATTCAGGAAATCAATTACAGTAATTTGGGAAATTATTTACACAGCATACATTATCAGGTTGATAACAGATCAGGAAAATTAGTACAACGTTACCAGCTGACTCTTATAAGCATTTAGCATCAAGATACATAAAAAAAAAAGATTGAACATAAAGCAGGTTTGTGAGAACTCTTATTCAAAACTACAAGACAGGGAGGCTGCTGAATTTAATTCAGTCTAAAATAGCTATCCTCCAGAAGTGTGTGTGTTGGTATCAGTTTGAGCGTAATTTATAGTGGTTTTTATTACTCTTGTCACAACAGATTTCTGTTACGAGACTGGCTGCTTTCTCCATGGAAAGCAGTGAGAACACCACTCCACCTTTTTTTTTTTTCCCTGCTAGCAAGTGTGTTTTCCTATCAAAGTGGAATCATCGAGGAATCTGCCAGGGACGGGACAACCCTTTTCTTGCTGTTGGTTCTTTTACATGCACATAGGACCTTACTTAACTGTTAATATAAACAAGCCTCCAAACCACCTCTCAGTGGAGGGGAAGAAAATACTTGCATCAGAGAGATTTAAACCAGTGCGCTCACATTGTCTCGCTTTGTAGGCGAACAAGTTACTTCTAGGCCAACACACCATTATATTAATAATCCTGTGTCAGGTCTTGTGTTGTTTTTTACCACTGAAATTATCATGCAAGATAAATAAAAGTGTTGAGTCTTTCAATCCATGAGTAAAATTTCTGTAGTGTGTTCAATCCAGTTGGTCGAGGAATATGTATGCACTAAATTACATGCTGCAATTTATACAATCGCAAAGTCCACGATTTAAGCCATCTGAAATCAGTGGTGCCATGCTTGTGTGTGATAATCCATTTAACATTTCCTGTAAGCTGACAAAGTTACATGGCATAGGTGCAAGCTCAACCTAGATATATACATGGTTGCAAAATCATCCCAATATAATTTCAGTAGCCATGACCAGCTGTTCATCAGTGCAGTCAATATTCACACAGAAGGAAACTTGCACTGATAGTTTCCCCGTACACCTTATTTCAGAATGTTCATTATATGGAAACATATTACACAAGTATTATCGTCAAGCAAAACAGGATGCTTTGTGATTTGGTCTGTTATAACAGTTGCGCTCACTGATAAATTTGACATGGTACAGTATATGACACCAAATCCAAGGTTTTACATCCAACAAGGTATGATAGCAGAAATAATAATGACCCATTGATTTTGTGGTGAATCAGTAATAAGACCTACAGTGTCCTGAACTAAACCGAAACTCTTGTGAAAGTGAAATTCTTAGTCTGAAGATGCTGTGCACAGAACCAGGGAAGTTGGTTTGAATGAAAACACCTGGATGTATACACATACACCCACCGATGTTTCCTTCTATGTGATAAAGACAATGCGGTTAACACTGCACCCATGATATAGAGTGAAATTTAATTCACATCCTTCAAAGAACATTCCAAAAGCATGATTTCATGACACCTTTTATTCTTGTCCAGTTTGGAAAAAAAAAAAACACCTGAAAAATCAGATACACACAAATTTTTGTTTGCTTAACCTTGATTGATTGCTGCCTGTAGAAATGGATACAACCATTCCCTGAATGGAGGCTGTGCTCGTCCGGAAACTGAACATGCTACTGTCAATCACAGCTAAATGGATGCTTTCCCCTGCACTATCATTTCCCAACCCTTCCTCTCTGATGATCATTGCCACAGGTCCAGTACTTATTCATTTACTACCTAATTAACCGAAAAACCATGTTTCAAAATTTTTGACTTGCCTGTAAAACAGTCACTTTGCTCAGGAATACAGCATTTTCCCTCTTTTAAAAAGTTTTGTTTATAAATCTTTTTTAATAGCCATGTATTAAAAATGTTAAATAAATAATCCTGGAATAAGTTTTCAAACTGATCATCAGAAATTGCCATTTCCTATTTTTTACTGCACAATTTTCTGAGCTTAAATGAAAAACTTATTTTACTCAAAGATTTCTCTGAGCTAAAATTAAAAACTTATTTTACTAGACCTGGTTTCCAAACAGGGGGGTTCCTGACAATGAACAATAAAACTGAAGTGATAAATGAAATGAGACAATCACCACAAAATTAAAAGAAAGATATGTCTGCACACAGAGGAATAAAATAAGATGGACTTAAAATGACACAAAATGAATTGCACAATGAGGAACAAAAACGCCATGCAAGACCTGGATGTCTAACACAGAAGACGACATGATTCTGAATGATTTTAAAACTAAGCAAGGACTATGCACTTTCAGTCAAATGATCCAAAAAACATGTTTATGCACGTTCTCCACGAATACGACGTGCAAGCTGGATGTCCTTGGGCATGATGGTGACACGCTTGGCGTGGATAGCACACAGGTTGGTGTCCTCAAACAGCCCAACCAGGTACGCTTCGCTGGCCTCCTGTAACAACACAAACAGCAGCATTTCATGCAATTAACAATCTGTACAGAGACTGAGATTAGTCAAACTTTCAAGGTATTGCACAGCTACTTAAAGAGGAGAGACTAGTCGATCACACAGGTCTGCATATTAATTTCCTCATCACTATTCAGATACACACAAATCTTGTCATAATTCATAAAACAGTGCTTTGATGTTCACACTGTGTGCTGCATTATTTTGGTCGGTCAGCTACTGTCAATGTTTTTTTTTCATAAGGCTTTGATGTAAACAGATCCAAAAGCTTGCAAGAGAAATGCAAAAATTCAACTTAAAAGGACTTTAAAAAAAAACAACCAACAAACAACAGCAGACTGGGGATTGATTCTGATAACACTATTACCATATTTGTAAAAAAAAAAAAAAAAAAAAGCCACAGAAAGAAAAATGTGTCAATTAAAAGTGATCCTAAACAGCAGCAAAACTGGGATGAGAACAACTCAGAAAGTTAAGTGGAACATATGCAATACCGACTAAAAAAGAAAGATACCAGATGAGGTGGTAGCACCACACTCGCGCACACATATATATTGTATAAAGGAAATTTTCTATCTAAAATTACGTTTAAATAACATATTTACCGTGACGCAACTAGTGCAGACTCCGGCAGGGGTCTGACATTCCTGTCCTGTGCAAACTACTATCCGCCTATGCGGAGAAAACAATAAATTTAAACAAACCTGGAGAGCACCAATGGCAGCACTCTGAAAGCGAAGGTCAGTTTTGAAGTCCTGTGCAATTTCACGCACCAGCCGCTGGAATGGCAGCTTGCGAATCAGCAGCTCTGTAGATTTCTGGTATCTTCTGATCTCACGCAGAGCCACAGTTCCTGGCCTGTATCTGTGGGGCTTTTTGACACCTCCTGTAGAGGGGGCACTCTTACGAGCAGCCTTAGTAGCCAGCTGCTTTCGAGGAGCCTTACCTCCAGTGGACTTTCGTGCCGTTTGCTTGGTACGAGCCATTCTGGGGAAGAGATTGAAAATCAAGGTCTTGTAATCTAAAAAGTAAAATAAAAATAAATGAAAAAAGACAAATAGGCTTGACACTACATATTTTAGACATTATCTGAGGAGGAGAACGCATGGCGAGGTTTATGTATAACTGATATTGAATTTCAACTTTTAGCATCCTGTTAAACCACTTTTAAGTTGCGATAGCTTGGTTAAAAAAACAAACTTACTTTCACAACACTGACATTCACAAGTTAACAAAACTAGTTAACTACCAAACTGGATTTGAAGAATGGCTGAATGAGTGGGATTTCTCAATGTATTATAGAATTAGTAAAAGAAAATGGAATGCATAAAAAACAGACTAAAACAAAAACAAAAAAACAACCTTATTACAACTTGCATTTGCAAAGATATGCAAAACTATTTTTCCTGCTTCACCAATTCCAATTGTATTTGTAATGCTTTGCATCTATTGTTATGTAAATATACTTTTCCACAGGATCTGCTTCTTTTTGTGGGAGAAAATAGTAAAGTTCCCACACATACTTAAAATATTTGAATCACCAAATTCCACACTCTGGCTAACACTAACAGAAGTCTACTTCAGCATTTGATTGTTTCTTTTTATAGCGGAGAAAATACATCGATGATGCAAGCTTAACATAGGCTTAAAATACACACAAGCTTGCACTTGTGTGAACCCCGCCTTGCGCTGTGTTTACACTGGGTTCTAATCACGCGACATATCATAGTGTCGCATGGAAATGTCCAAAACTAAAAATAGTAACGACTCTCGTCTGACCTCGTCTCTTGATCCGGTTCAAAATGCGTGTCTGTACAAGAGTAAGATATGAAGGTAAGACCACCTCTCTTTGTGATGACAGATCTGGTCTGAACGAACTCGCAGTTCACTGACAAATAACTTCAGAAACACCGACAATCCTCCGGTTACAAAAAAGAATAAGTTTAGTTTAAAGTTGCGTAAATTTTCGTACAAGACAGCTTCAATTCAGAATTCCCACTCAGAAAATGCGAATTCAAAATAGTCGATTATAAATTTGTGCGCGCGCCGCCATGTTTTTCCTTGATGATCACGATTTGCCGCGCCATTCAGCGCAAGAAACGGCTTCAGTGTTAGAATCCTAAGCCCATGTGCTTCTAGAAACAATCTGATATATAATCATATATAAAAATTAAACGTAGACTTCGGATTTGAAGCTAAATCCCGCTCACTCACTTGTCGCGTCGATTACCGTCTGTTCACAAACCGCTTCTCTGCCTTGACTGTTGTCTTCGGTCTATTTTTATCGTCACGGATCAGAGGATCCATAAAATAATTTATTCTTCTGGATGTGACATCACAAATTTTCTGTCGTTTCATTGGGCCAAGTCGCTACTCACTGATTGGACAAAATTGTGCGATGTTCATTGGATAAAATCTGGAAGAAACTATTTTCCATTCGTTCAACAATCTGCAATTTCATTGGTTGGAAGGAAACGAGGCGGTTGGGTTTGTTTCGCTTTTGCCTGCAGTCGTGCTCGTTCACATGAACCGCCAAAATGATTGCGATTCACTGAAGCAATAACAACACCTCCACCCCCCATCTCCCAACCACACCCACCCAACCACCCTTCTTTCCCCCCTCCAATATCTTTATCGCGTAATTCAGCTTTTTGTCTGCAGTGTTTTATCTCTGGAAAGTTAAAACATGCGTCTTCAGTAAATGCGTTGCAAAAAAAGAATCATGGAATATGACTGAAAAAGAACAATATGGATAAGAACAATAAGAAGTTTCCACATAACATTGTGAGTGTTGTGCGGAAACAAGTAAATATGCTTTTTTTTTCTTTTCTTTTTTTTTTTCTCATTACAGAAACAAAAACAATGTGCGTCTGTCATCGAAGGTCACGTAACATACGTGATGCCGACAACGGCTGTTCATGCTACGACCTCAGTACTGCTTTACTGAGTTTTGTGGTTGGCGAAACACACACACACACACCGTCACACACACACGCGCGCGCGCGCGCGTACAAACTACTGACACTGACACACACACACACACCGACACACACACACCGACACCGACACCGACACACACACACACACACACACACACACACACACACATTGACACACCGTGGCACACACACACACACACACACATACACACATGCACACACACAAACTGGTGCTGACGGCACACACACATGTACGTCACGTGTGACACCAGCGCCGCACACCGGCCACACACACACACACACACACACACATACACACACCGTCACATCGCGGACACTCGGACGGACTGACTCGGAGCAGCTTCGACCTGTATCTCATTTGAACGTATTGTTGCATGGTACATTCCACAGTCGTTGTCCTCAGGCTATCCGACCATACCGTGTGTCGCGGTCACAAATAATGTGTGTGTGTGTGTGTGTGTGTGTGGGTGTGTGCGTGTGACAATGTGTGTGTGTATGTCGTGTGTGTGTGAGTCTGCGTGTGTGTCAGTGTGTGTGTGTGTGTGTGTGTGTGTGTGTGTGTGTGTGTGTGTGTGTGTGTGTGGTGCCACTGCCGTGTGTGTGTGTGTGTGTGTGTGTGTGTCTGTGTCTCTATCTGTGTGTCTGTGTGAGTGTTTGTGTGCCGTTGTCTCTGTGTGTGTGCTTTCAGTTGTCACTGATGAGTTGTATTGTACCGGACTGTTATAGCGTACGGTCCTGTATATAGGCAGCTACGGTTACTATAATACCATCGGCCTTTTTGTGCCCTGTCGTGGAGCCGTTCTACCATACAGTAGGCCCTGGGCCGGGCAAATACGTCATTATTTCCCCGATCGGGCGTACCGTATATACTATAGCATCTGCTGCTTCATCAGTTCCAGCGCCGCGTCGGTGCATGCATCCGTCTCAGTGGCAGATTGGATTGGATGACGTCGG
This sequence comes from Babylonia areolata, assembly GCF_041734735.1. Lineage (NCBI taxonomy): Eukaryota > Metazoa > Mollusca > Gastropoda > Neogastropoda > Buccinidae > Babylonia > Babylonia areolata. Next base: position 32,719,245 of record NC_134893.1, read on the forward strand.
TGCTGAGCAGTCAGCTGAAATGTCAGTAGCACACACACACACACACACACACACACACACACACACACTGCCAAACACACACACACACACACACACATACACACACACACACACACACACACACACACACACACACACACATCCGTGGTGATGATTAGATTCTTATGAAAAACAAAGAATACTGAATTCACACACACACACACACACACACACACACACACACACACACACTGTGGCATACACTGGAGAGAACACTGAACACTGAAATGTTTCCTGATATCATCAGCTGTAAAGTTCTCATGATAGTGACATAGTAGGTACAAATCAGAACGCAAAAATAGTGCAAAACAAATAAAATGGAACAGAAAGGAAAAAACATAATCAAAGTAAACTAAACAACCAAGGGATAAGCGGCACTTTGGTACTTTGTCATTTGCTTAAAAACTGAGTCCATGTGGCAGGCGGGTACTGTGCCTCCCTCTCTTCTCACGGGAACTTTCACAAATTCCAGATGATGAATTTCGTAATTGACAATATTCTGTAAATACTTAGATATTAAGTCTTCACACTTAGGGCACTCAAAGTGAAGTGAATTTCGGTTTCAAGTGAGTTACTACAAAATGGACAATTCCCGTTTTCTTGATTCCTTGAATAACGGTATTTGTGAACATTAATTTGTGGTACTCCCATCCTAAACAGAGCGAGGGTGTTACGATATGTGTTCATCCGTAAAACATCCACGTCAGTATTTATCTCTTCCAAAACAAGTCTTGTATTGTTTATATACCGAGTATCTCACACTACTTTCTAAGTGGTCATGCCAACGATAGCAAAACGAGTTGTACAGTCTTTCTTTAAGTTCTTTGAAAAATAGTCTCTCATGCCCACATCCAAACAACCACACTTGCTCAAATCCATTTTCACACAGAACATTTTGAACTTTGGTCGCCCAAGTGACAGTACTGGCCATTTTCATGCATTTTTAACAACAGTTTATAAGCTCTCTTTGAAAATAATTGTTCAGGCTGCTTCAGTAATCGAAACCAATATCTTACTGATGCATTTAATGACTGAATTAATCCATAATGGATACCTGCCCAGTTCCCCGTATACGACATCGTTAGGAGTCTTACCTGTGACATGCAGCAGACGTTTACAAGCATAGAGCTGAACCCTTTCTGCTTGTTCATATCTGTCAAACCCCAAAATTTCTGCTCCGTACAACAAAACTGGAACAACCTGCGTATCAAACAGTTTAAAAAATACATCAGCTGAATTGCAGTCTATTCTATTCAAAGTTCTAATAATTTCTATTGTACTTATCTTTGCTCTGACTGTAAGATCTTCCAGTGCTGCCGTCCAACTGTGTCGTGTTAAAAAAGTTAGTTCTAAGTATTTGTATGTATTAACTATTTCCAATTTTTTACCATCTAAATACCATTTTCCCCTCAGTCCTAAAAATCCACCCTTCCTAAACACTATCACCTTAGATTTGTCCATATTTACAGCTAATCCCAAACTATGTGCAGATTCTTGAAGATTGTTTTGTTGGTTTTGCAAGCCAATCACTGTTGTGGATATGAGTGTGAGGACATCGGCGAAAAGCAGTAAAAATAAGTCAATCTCTGCTGAGCTGAGGGACAGTCCATGTTTACCTTTCATAGTTATTTCATTTACTAGAATATTGAATAGTGTTGGGCTCATAATACAACCTTGTTTCAAACCTTGCAGACAGAAAAAGTGCACCGGAGAGAGAGAGAGAGAGAGAGAGAGAGAGAGAGGGAGACAGACAGACAGACAGACAGATGAAAATGGTACCGTTGCTGCTGTGTGCACATGCTTCACATGCAGGTATACACGACAGTCGAGGGCATCAGTAACATTTACAAAGTAAGCCAGTCATGATGTTTGACATAATTATCGACTGGTGAATGACGGAAGACAGACCCCCCTCACCCCCACCCCCCTTTCTCTCTCGCTCTGTCTATCTGTCTCTTATAATGTTAATTTCATCAAATTTGTGATTGGTTGGGTTTTTTTTGTTTTTGTTTTTTTTTTGTTTTGTTTTTTGTTTGGGGGGGAGGGAGGGAGGGGGGTATTATTTTATTTATTTGTTGTTGTTTGTTTTGTTGTTTTGTTGTGTGCAAGTTTTGTGTGTTTCAGTGTGTGTGTGTGTGTGTCTGTGTGTGTGTGTGTGTGTGTGTGTGTGTGTGTGTGTTTTGCTTTTGTTGTTGTTGTCTTTTTCTTCTTCGTTTTTAACTCGACTTTTTGTTTGTCTTTTTTGTTGTTGTTTGGTTCATGTTTTGTTAAAAGAATATTTCCGAACCCTTCGAGTGCGAACTTGTTGTTGTTGTTTGCGACTTCTCCACACACTGGCGCAATCGGTTCCTAGTATAAGGGAAAACACTTCGTAATTGTGTCATCCATCAATGTCTGATATAAGTTATTTCCCTTGCTATGCGCGTTGGCCACTGCCGCTTTACGTCGGTCAATTAAAAAAAAAATCAATATAAAAAAAGAAGAAATAAATAAAATAAATAAATAAATAAATAATTCACGATCTTTCCTGTCTGTAGAATCGTGGCCTGTGTCACTGAATGTTTAGAAAAATAATGTTCTGAATTGAGAATGCTCATACTAACTATATTGTAAGCGATAACTGGGAAATACTACAATGATTGTCTCCCTTCCTCATCAGTATTGTGCTGATATACAAGAAGGCTACGCGGACTAAGTAAAAACTGACTGATGAATTAACAGCTTCACCTGTTGCAACAGAAATTTTGTTTGCGGTAACTTAGTCCTACAACCCCTGCCATCACCACAGTGAGTTTTAATGTTGTAGGGGCTCAGATAATCATGTACTGTGGGCATTCATGACGTCACACTAAAAAAAAACACCCAAAAAAACCCGAAACCCCCCCCAAAAAAAACCCCACTTCAGTATCGTGCATGCCGAGTGCACTGACAAAACCAATGCTGTGTAGCATATGTAAAGCATCTCATTTTGATGCTCTGTAAAAGACCTTTTGGAAACAAAAACACTTTACTTGAAATATTAATAAGTTATATGAATCAGGAAATAGCAATATAATGTTTATTAGTGTCTGGAACAGGCCCGCAACGTCATAGTATCCAATACTGTGTGTCTGGAACAGGCAAAATAAAATAGTACTATTCACGGTACTGTTGTTACACACTGTTTAGGGGGGAAAAAAGGAAGAAAAAAAAAGAAAAGAAAAAAAAGAAGGAAGGCCACAACATCTGTCATTGTGAATACCACATCACTGTCTAGCCAAAGCACACAGGAGTGGGATTTCAAGTGGCTAACATCCTCGAAAACGGAGTATGGCTGCTTACATGGCGGGGTAAAAACGGTTATACACGTAAAAGCCAACTCGTGTTCATATGAGTGAACGTGGGAGTTACAGCCCACGAACGAAGAAGAAGAAGAAGAAGAGAAAGTGGCTAACACCACTGATGGCATTCACCACAACCATAACAGGAAGACGTGGAAGAAGATGCATGTCAGTCGCAGTTTTGCTTAGTAGGTTAGCTCGTGTCGCTGACAAAAAAAAAAAAAAAATCAGTCGTCTGAGGAAGCGCGCCGTGGTATGAATGAAGCCCGTCAGCAGTTTTCAGCTGGCTGCATTGTATACCTATCAGTTCACATACGTTGTTGAACCTCGAGGTGCACTGTCTGGTCACTCAGTTCTGCTAACAAATCCCACATCAGCTGAATTTGGTGATAATGAATGCACTTCACTTTAATGCATGTTGTCCCGGTTGCTAACTTTCATGTCAGTAGAAAAAGCGCGATGACTTGTCAGCGATGACTCAAGATTCTGCTGTCGAACTGAAGTTGGCCTGCAAGCCCACGATTTCTCATTGGAGATAAATCGTGGGACTGCGAGAAACCCCTCCACCGTTTTCTCTCAGTTGCGAGAAATAGTGGGTGGCGCCCCCACAATGTGTGAGAAATCGTGGGAACCCCCCCCCCCCCTTTTTTTTTTTTAAATAAAAAATATTTCCTTTAACATCGGAGTTGGTTTCTTGTCTTTTCCCAATGCTAATCTTAGAGAAAAATGAAAGAGAGAAAATGAAAAAAAAAAAAAAAAAAAAAAAAAGCATAAAATGAGTGGCGACGACAACGACGATCATGATAATGACAATGGCGTCAGTGAAGACATGAACAGTAAATGAACGTCTATTATTGATGTTTTCGCTAAAGCCACTGTCATTATGATGATTGTCCTTGTCGTTTTCCCCCATTTCTCGTTTCTTTTTCTCTCTCTCTCTCACGTTTCTTTTAAATTTTCACTGGGAAAAGACAATAAGAAACCAGCTCCGATGACAAAGGAGATATTTTTGATAAAAACTTAAGGGGACATCCCGCAATTTCTCACACATCTCGGCACTTGAGAGAAAACGTGGGAAGGGAACGACCAAGATTTCTCGCAATTCCAGAATTTCTCTCAAAGTGAAAGAAATCGTGGGATTGCGAGAAATTGTGGGCTTACATGGGCTTTCTCGCCCACTGTGCCTGAGATTTTCCTCTAGGCTCTTTTTGTTGGAGAAATGTCTCAAGCCAATCTTTACCATTCTTCAGCATCACGTTCCACAGTCCTGTTACTTTTCCACTGATTCCAAAATGTCCGAGAAGTCCTGTGTCACCTGACATCCTGTCAAAACATGGATGGGAACTGAAGTGGCAACTGAATGCCGCCGCTGACTGTCTCCAAGCTCACGAATCAAGTGTTTGTTGCTCCAACATCTAGTCCCCAACCCCACCCCATCCCCCTTGCCTGACAGAATAAAAGACAACGTCATGAGCTGCTGCATTGGCATGAATGACCACTGAATATAACACCAGACTGACAAGTGTCCTCTGTGTTGACAGCAACCACCCATTGATGCCGGCTCTGCACACTGCATGTGTTGCAGTTTGTATCATTTTGTGGGATGTGCATTATTCCTGGTGCATATTAACTATTAAAATCGTCCTGGGTAATACTGAATGTTCTACTGAATCATGACGTAGATACACTACTAAGTGCGTGAGAGAGAGAGAGAGAGAGAGAGAGAGAGAGAGAGAGAGAGAGAGACAGAGACAGAGACAGAGAGACAGAGACAGACAGACAGACAGACAGAGAGAAATGTGTGTGCTAGAGGATATAACTCCTCCCCATAGCAGAAGCAAAGTTAAACACGGTTGTTTCCCGTGTTCCATCGTGCGATCTCAGTGAACCTGTTTTTTTTCTTTTTCTTTCTTTCTTGTCTTCTTGACACAGTGTGTGTGTGTGTGTGTGTGTGTGTGTGTGTGTGTGTGTGTGTGTGTGTTTGGGCGAGGGGTTGGGGGGTGGAGGGGTGGAGTGAGAGGGATATCACTCTGTGTGTGTGGGTTGGGGGTGGGGTGGGGTGGTGAGTGGGGAGTGTGGGTGCAGGGCTGTGGTAAATGACGTGCAAAATAAGAGACCAAGTGCAAGGCCAACCTACACTTTTTCAAGACAGATACACACACACACAAACACACACATGCACACGCTGCCCATAACCTAAAAACTGTCACTTCACCAATTTGAATCAGTGTCTTATGACTGGTGTTCATTATTACATTTATCATTACGCTTTTTTTTGTCAATATTTCAGCACCATTTTCATCATGACCAGAAAAAAAGAATACTATGCACTTACAGGTCCCAATTTAAGCGGCCCTTAACCTTTTTTTTTTTTTTTTTTTTTTTTTTTTTTTTTTTTTTTTTGTGTGTGTGTGTGTGTGTGTGTGTGTGTGTGTGTGTGTGTGTGTGTGTATCAATAGTGGAGTGATAGCCTGGAGGTAACGCGTCCGAAGTAAGAGAATCTGAACGCACTGGTTCGAATCACGGCTCAGCCGCCGAAATTTTCTCCCCCTCCACTAGACCTTGAGTGGTGGTCTGGACGCCAGTCATTCGGATGAGACGATAAACCGAGGTCCCGTGTGCAGCATGCACTTAGCGCACGTAAAAGAACCCACGGCAACAAAAGGGTTGTTCCTGGCAAAATTCTGTAGAAAAATTCCACTTCGATAGGAAAAAAATAAAACTACACGCAGGGGGTAGCACTGTAGTGTAGCGACGCGCTCTCCCTGGGGAGACTAGCCCGAATTTCACACAGAGAAATCTGTTGCGATAAAAAAAAAAAAACCCAAATACAAATGATATCAGACACTTGGGGAGGAAAACGTTGACGCGCACTCTGAAGGACTGCACAGTGTGACAGCTACGCACAATGTACAGGTACAGCACACAACTAACTGCATGTAGATGTACCTCAGTTTAGTTTGCACTGGTTTCCTACTTCCTTGTCACCCCTGGGCCCAACAGAGAGAATGGTGTGAACACAGTATGGGAGACACTTGAACGAAACGAACGAACGAAATTTTATTTCACGAGGGTAAGGGAACAATTGCTTTTTTTTTTTTTTTTTTTTTACATCAGGGAGGTAAGAAAAATTCAATTCAATTCAATTCAAAAACACTTGTATTAATCCACATGGAAAATAAATGTGTGCATGCACAAAAGCAAATTCTTCACACACATAAAAAAGATAGAAAGAGAAGAAGAAGAAGAAGAAGAAGAAGAAGAAGAAGAAAGCAGAAAAATTCTCCTTCTCTCCCATCTACCCCCACCCTTCCAACAACAACAACAACAACAAAAAGGTAAACACGTACATCACATAATTCAATATACCAATAACATATGTGAATGGTACAAAGACATGTACAAATAATACATTTATCCTACGGAGGAGAGAGAAAGTAAGAATGAAGGGAAGCAAAAGGGGGGAAAAAAGAGAGAGAGAAAGAAAGTAAGACTGGGTGAAGAATTAGGGAGACAGACCTGACAGAAGCAGAGACAGACAAACAAAGAAGCGTTGATTAATAATAATCAATAAAATTGTGGTTTATATTATCATAATAACGTGGGGCATGTTTATAGATTTTTCATGAGATATGCACAATATGCGTTTTTAAATACTGAAATGTTTTTAATTGCGTTCACTTTTATACATGTTAACATATCATTCCATAAGCAACCCCCTGAGTAAGGGAAACTGGACTTGAATAGATCAATTCTAGGAAGCGGTACATAAATCTTGTGTACATGGCGTTGAGTATTAATAACAAATCTATTTTGAAGAGAAGGGGGAGTAAAACCAGACATGATTTTAAACATAAATAGAGCTTTATTATATTCAAGTTTAGTTGTTAGTGGAAGAATATCCAGAGCTCTGTAATCAGAAGGCATTAGTGAGGAGGATTTTAGAAGAACTGATTTTAATGCTCGCCTGTGGAAACTCAAAAGAGATTTTAGGGTATTTTCACTAGCTGAATCCCATAATGTTAATGCGTAATTACTGTGGGATTCGACATAAGCATTAAAGAATAACTTTTTTGACACTTTCTTATACACAGTAACAGGGCTGAAAGTGTTAATATTTTCCCGTGTATGCCATCGAGTAAATCATTTATGTATGCAGAAAATAAAACTGGTCCCAAAACAGAACCTTGGGGTACACCGTAATCAATGGACAATAATGCAGATTCGGATCTGTAAGCTGATGCAAGTTGTTTTCTGTCAGAGAGAAAGGATGAAATTAGTTCTAAAGTGTTGAGAGATAAACCATATATATATTTTTTTATCTTTGATTTACGTAAGAGCAGAGAATGACCAATAACATCAAAAGCCTTAGCAAAATCAACAAATTTGTTAATGTGGTGTGACATGAGTGATAAGCTCTAAATCCAGAATGGTTTGGATGAAACAGTCTAAAATAATTAAAATGATGCAGAATATGTTTGTTAATGTGGTATTCCAAAGGCTTAGACAGAACTGACAAAATAGAGACTGGTCTATAGTTTGAAGGTTCACAACGATCACCATTCTTGGAAACAGGAATAACTTTAGAAGTTTTAAGCGATTTGGGATTTTGATTTTCTGTTATATATGAATCATATACGTATGTAAGGGATTCTGCAATAACAGGGCTGAAAGTGTTAATATTTTCCCGTGTATGCCATCGAGACCTCTGGTACCCTTTTGTTTTAAACGGATGAGAGCATCATAGACTTCATGGACACACATTAAAGGGATATCTAAGGTGGATGAAATATGTTTAGAGCTGCAAACTTCAGTTAGAGCGTCTATGGTATTTAAGTTTGATTTGTCTGATTTGAATGTATAAGTTACTACATTGCAGAAGTGTGTGTTGAGGTTATCAATGGATATGTCTGAAAGTGATGTATTTCATGTGGCTATATGTTTATTATCTAGCTGGTTTATGGCTTTCCGAACAGATTTGCTGTCAGAATTGGATTCGATTAACTGTTGGAAATATTTTTTTTTCTTCTCTGGACGTTTTAGGTTGTTTATTTTTTTCGTTTTTTGAAATCTTCCCTGGTTCCAGAATTCAGAAGAGAATCTCTGACTTCTATTGCATCATCTGTCTTTTGTCACCCAAGACTGTTTCGGGGTGCTTTTTACACGTTTAGTTTTGGATGGAGCATGCTTGTTGTAGATATTGAGAAAGGTGTGATACTATACTTCAAAGGCTTCATCCGGGTTAGTAAACTGGTAAACAGGAGAAAGAGGGGAGCTCATCAGGTCTAATAAGAATGAGTCTGAGTCAAAATCTGAGAAACATCTGCAAGTGATAACCTTATGACAATTCTTGAGGATTTTATTTTATTTTTATTTTTTTTAACCATGTAAGGCAAACTGGAAAATTATCACTACAGTCAAACGTTGGGCAGCATATTTCAGTTATAGTCTCAGCAGAAGCTGCAATTCAATCCATATTGATTCAACACAATGGTTTTCGAGTGATCTGATTTTTTTTTAAACTGATATTTTCATGAATATAAATAAGTAGGCCTGTTTCTTTGTGATTGTGTGGATCGAATGATATTGTAGTTGGACATTAATAAGTCAGAGTCAGACATAATTATGTACAGATAATCTTGACTCGGCAAATCCAAAAATGTGAAAGCTTTTTTTCCTGGAATTGTGTAATACATTAGAAACAAGAGAGAGAGAGAGACAGAGAGAGAGAGAGAGAGACAGACAGACAGACAGACAGACAGACTGTGAGACAAGACAGGCAAGCAAGCAAATAGACCGCCCCTCGCCCCTCATCTCCCCCCCCCCCGCCCCCTCGCCCCCCCCCCCCCCAACCACCCTTCACCCCCCTCCCACACACACACACATACACTCTGTCTGTCTGTCTGTCTCTCTAATGGCTTAACCAAGGAGTAGAAAATGTAAACGTATTCTTGCTTATCTTCATCAAAGACTTATTGGTTGTAATTGGCAAAACTGGCGTGAACATGTTCAGAACTGTGACAGATTTTATTTTTATGGAATATTTAAATCGTCGTGGAATTGTGAAAGTTATCTTCGATGTGATATTGATAGAGTTATTTTAAATGCTATTTGACAGAGTTTAAATTTGGAGTAACAGATATGGCAATTCATCGCCATCAATATAATGAAATTTCTACCAGTTCTCTGACATGTCCATGATGTAAAACTGAAAAAGAAGATGAAATGCATATTTTATTGTGCTGTCCTGCTTTATGTGAGGTCAGGTTAGATTACATTCCCAGAAAATGTTACGTTAACCCATTTCTCTTTCATGTAACATTGCTGATGACAAACCAAAATAACAATATAATGAAGAATTCATCCATATATTTACATAAAGCCCCATTTCTCTTTCATGTAACATTGCTGATGACAAACCAAAATAACAATATAATGAAGAATTCATCCATATATTTACATAAAGCCTTTAAGAGGCGCACTGATGCTGTTAAAAAAAATAAGATGCTTCTTTCTGAATGCTTTGGCTATGACACTGATTGCAGTACCTGAAGAAGTTGTCAACTCATTTTTGCTTGTACATCTTTTAGTCTTTTGTTCGTTATAAATGTCATATTTGTAGTTGGACCCCCTTCAGAAGGGGCTGTGGCCTAAACTGAATAAAACCGTCGTTTCGTTTCAGGCGAGAAAACGGTTCAGACTAACCTGTAGGTGGTGACTTGTCCTATGAAGAGAGTATCCCGACGTTTCGGGCCCTAGGCCCTTCTTCATGGGGAGAAAAATAGAGAATGGAGAAGAAAAGAGAGGGCAAAACCAAGACAGAGGTAAAACTAAGAACTGTGAGGAGTAATCAGAGAGAGAAAAAAAAAAAGAACAGAGAAAAAGGTGAGCAATATTTACAATATTTCGTTTCGTTTCTCTCCTCCCCCCCCCCCCCCCCCCCACACCCCCCCCCCCCTCCTTCTCTCTCTCTCTTCATCCATGAACCTGTCAAACC